>NW_020897734.1:850133-901474 GCF_003984885.1 Neopelma chrysocephalum
CAAAGGGTGAGTACCAAGCTTAAAAATATTCTGAAATTTAAATGAGTTTTTATGATAATATAAATGATAATTTATGGATCCATATTCACAGCCTGCATATGTGTTTCTTTTTAGTCACTCAGCTATTTCTACCTTTTTTTTTGCTAATACCTGGCCCTGCATATAAAGAACCTGCCAACAGACAGGCATATGCCCTCAAAATTTGTCCAAAAGTCAGCATAATGAAAGTGTACACTGCTGGATCACCACGAACATGGAATGGTATCAATGGTATCTTTCAAGAACTAGTGGCCACTAGATCTTTGTTAATTGCTGCTGAACTACAGACCCATATCTATCCATGACTATACAGCAAAATCACTGAACATGTAAAACTGTTTCTTAGTCTTATATTATCAATAAAAATAGAAAAAAATATCTTGGTCTTTCCATGTGCATGTGGAAAATGGTAAAGATTCTGTTAATTGCTCTGGAAATGGTAATAACCAGAGCATTTGAAACAACTAATACTTTTGCCTATGATCCTCTCAGGAATGGGTTCACTTCACAGTACAGCACAGGTAAAATTTTCACAGGTATCTGTCTTTCATCTTCAAAAATGGCTTGGGTAGGATGGTGGAACCAGGTTTTCAGAGGCAATTAAGATGCAGATGCTGAAGAATCTCAGTGGGTGAGGTACCTGCACTCCACTGCTTTCAGTGGCAGCCAGACATAGATGCCATTGACGTGCTTTTCACAATGTGACTCCGTGTGTGTTGAAACCCTAAATACCTGTCCTGTGTCCCTTTGGAAATCACTTACAAAAATAGGATATCTGCATCTCAGAATATGTACTCTGTGGCCTGCTTAAAAAGTGGCACAGAATTCTCTACAGAATACGCCGTTAATTAGTTATTTCACTGCAACATGTTCAACAGGTGCACAGATAAGGACTGTCCAACTAAATGGGATGTACATATATCCAAGACAGACTATTCATTATTAGCTTGAAGAAGAGAAGGGAGATAGAAAATTCCCCTCCATGGTTGCAGTGTGGTAGAGTACCTATGACAAGGAAGGGGTTGCATGTAAACTGCATACTCCCTGTTTTCATAGTTTTAAACTGAACTGTTCTTAATGTTTTCTCAGAGTTGTTTCGTAAAATTAGGAAACTACAACAAACACATCCTTGGGACCAGTCAGGCTCAGTACTCCAATTATTTTGGGCTTTGCACGCAATTATGCTGCCAAGTGTTTATTATTATTTACAATGCTTATATGTTATTTGAATATTCAATCCAATATTCAGTGACACAAAAGAACTCTTTTATTCCATTTGCTTTGATATTATACTGATGCATGACTACTCTTCCATGACTCCAAAGTCCCACAAATCTGATTGCATGGTTAGCAAACTACAATGGTAAAATATGCAAAAACTTTAGTATTATCTAATCTGAAGTAGAAAATACACGGTGAATGGCACACACAGCTAGAAGCCCAAGCACTGATAGTTCTGATCTCCCAGTTTAACATTACTGTAGTCATTCAGGCAAAGACAGATTTCACAGAACAAGGGAGGTCTCTGGTTTGAAGAGCGGAAAGGTTGTAAGTGTTCTGTGCAAATCAACACTTTCCAACAGAAGGCTCTTGTTCCATCACTGCCCTCCTGCAGTAGGGTGACGCTTCGTGTCGACTCTTATATTTTCCCCCCAAGTAAACTAAGTAAAATTTTAACACTTTCTGCCACTGTAATTATCTCCATGCAGGTATGAAATACAAGGGAAAACCAGGTCGGTCACGCCTGCAAGCAACCGGAGTTGACTTCAATAAAAAATTTCCATCTAACGTTACTAATTATTAATGTACAGATGTTCTAGGCTCAAAATGTAATGCCTGTGCTCACTCCAGGGAGCTGGTCCCCTCTGGCTGTACTCAAAACTAAACTAACTCTCTCCCTGCAGTGAAATATCAAGCCAACATTTTTCTTTTTACAGCAAAAAGTTCTACTGTTGTTGTTTCTGCAAAAAAGCAAACACTTATACAGCATATTCTTTAAACACTGGATTCTTATAACTGTGCTATATACCATAGTGTATCAAGAGCTCTAGAATCACATTCCAGCTGTACTGCTGTATTTAACAGCTCCCACAAAGGTCTCAGCTTTCAATGCCAGATATTTTTGCTCAGTGTTTGGAGCATGTGCCATCACTTCACTGATTCCCTTCCTTTTTATTCTTTTCAATGCAGCAAAAGTTTTGTCCCTGTTTTACAAGGTCTGCACTGTGCATCTCTGTCCTCATTTACTGGATAGCCCTTTTGTTTCTCCTGTAATGGAAGTCTTGCTGTCTCCATTCCTATTTTTCAGAAACAGCACTGTTGTCCTCCTCTGCTACACTTCATGGCTTCTGCTCAATTTACTTCCCCCATTGTGATTCACCTCTGTCACTTTGGATGATTTGGAACTGAGGGAGGATTAAAAATAAAAGCATGCTGAAAGACACAGGGCTGAGACCATGGTCCTACTGCCATGCAGGGAAGCACATCTACACCTCCACTGATTATGTTACATTAGTGGTTCAGGTACTCCAGGATAAACCACTTTAGACATTCAGTCTATCCAAAGCACACACCCAAATGTCCTCTGTTCTCAGGACTCTGGAGAGGAGGGGATTTATTCCATTATCTATCTCGAACAGCAGAAGAGAAACAACTTTCCAATTCCTCAGCCTTCCACATAACACTCCCACCTCATTTTCCACATATAGTAATATTTTATTCTCCCTCTTCCATCCTGGAACCATAACACCTTGGGAGTGAAGCAGGAAGAGAACTAAATTAACTGTATATATTCTAGATCAGCTCTTTCCCATTCCCTGCCAAGAGTTTTAAAACACTGACAATCAGCATTAGCCTAAATCTGCTTCAGCTAAAGCCATGCGGACTTTTTGTGGGAATTCAGAGATCACTTGCAATTATTCCACCCATATTCCCAATGAGATTAGTGTGTGCTATTCCAAAAAGAGTTTACAAAAAGACAAAGTTCAGATCTCAGCATTTAAATCTGAGTGACAGGAAGGACCTCATACCATTCAGAATTTAAAAACCAACGATTTGCAATATTCTTTACATAATTCCTCAACTCTGATATCAGGCCACGGCCACAAAGCATATCAATATCTGTAAATCACCTTGTTTACAGTCTAGCCCTGCAAATGCTTCCTTTGAAACAAAGTAATCACAAAGTAATTCACCTAATCTTAATCACTAAATGCTTTTCCAACACACTGAGTTCCAGGGAGTTTTGCCATTCACTGTGGAGGGAACAGCATTCAGAGCTACATCAAACTGCTCACACTAAGGTTAAACACACATCTGCAAGATGATTTTGTGATTTTTACTGCAGGCACCACAGGTTTTGCACTGTGCAGGTGGCTTATTACTTCTGGTTGAACACAATTACATGGCTTGTCTCTTGAAGCTAAAAATTAACTTCTCCTGGCCAACGGCAGCAAATTATTAAAGATAAAGCAAAACAATATTTTACTTTGTTATACATAAAAAATTGAAGACCACGTCTCTTCAGCTCTATCTGCAAACTTCACATACTTCAACTTATCTTTCTTAGCTTCCTTCTGATGGATGTCTTCAACCACCAGGAATCTAATTCTTACCAGTAGCACTTACCAAAGTGGAAACTCATGCCTGTTGACAAGAAATGAATATGCAGCTCCCATAGAATATCAGGAGTAACTTAGCTCTTTTAAAAGAGCTGATTTTATCTTGTCCAGAGCTGGGAGAAAGGGTAAATTTGAAACCAAATTATAATATTCCAGGAAGTCAGAGAGATCAATTCATGGGAAATGACATGAGATTCAAGCAGTATAGAAAAGTCTAATACACTAGACATACCTCCCATTGACTTCTCTAGGAATTCTGAGTGGAGCTGAACATCTGGTGTGGCACAGGAAAGCACCTCCTTGCTATCATTTGTATTTTCTTGCTTGATTTTCCTCTTAAATAAACATTAATCATTGACAATGTGAGAAAAGTTTCACTCCCTCCTGAAGCTTCAGTTCCTGTATCCTTCACACAGTTCCTCAGAGCAACAACATTGAGCGTGATCTTCAAACACACACTGGATCCACCTTTAGCACTCCAGTGCTTTTCCCTACCTGGCTGGATCAGACTGCATCCCTCTGCACTACATAGTTAATAAAACTGCAACACCTGTATCTGACATACACATATTGATCTCAGTGATATACTGCTAAAAGGCTTTTTCAAATATTCTTTCTCCCAAAAGTCACATGAATAATACACTTCATTTATTTGGAAAGAATCCCAAGTGGGGAAAAAAAAAAGGAAAGAAAAAGGGAGACATCTTTAAAGATAAAATATTTCTATGGTGCCCTTATCCTTTTTTTTTTTTTTTGGCCTGAAGCCACGTAATTCTTTTCTGGCTGGCTTGTTCTGTCACAAACAGAATGACCTTTATTGAATGGTCAGCAAATGTGATGGTTTTAACACAGCTGCAGTTGCAGTGAAACTGCTGCCCCATGATCGTACCCTTGCTCACAAAATGCAGAGGCTCCACTGGGTATTGTCAAAGCGACTCAGAGCAGCTGAATGCAACAATCCAATTAGTGAAACAAGCCCAGTTCATGCATAAAGTCTCTTCCAGGCACCATTAGAAAACAATGTACAGAGGCCTGCCTTTTACAACACATATTTCTATTAACTGCAGAAGAAAAAAGCTGGGATACTTTGCAGTTTGACTTATCTAAAAAGACCAGAGGTATGGAAGGGGTCTGCTTTTATTACACTGGCAGAGCTGGCTGCTAGAATACAATAGTATGCAGTGGTCCTTTAGGATCAGGGCCACAGCTGATGGTAGAGATATCAACTTCTCCATTCTCCACAAGGAATACAATAAAAGCTTGCTTTCCTGGCAGGGTAATTTTTTGTTATGTAGTTTAATGGATTTTGGAGTCTCTACCCTGTTGCTTAGGATTTTTGCTTTGAAAACTGAATAGGATGAAGGAAAAGCTCTCAGTTTTAACAGGATTTTTATCATGGTATTTGAAAGGGCCAGAGTGAGAACGATAGATGCCACCAGGGCTGAGAGATAAGATAGTCTTAACATTAGATTTCATTTAGGTTCATCTATTCCATCTGCAAAAATACTCTTACCACCAGAGATGCAACTGTGTACCACAGCTTCACTTGACTCCTGTGGTGCCACAAGTACTATTCATCTTCTGTATGAGGCAAGACAAAAATAACAGAGATTAGGCTGCCTGTCTGGAAAGTACCAGGCAAGAAACATGACAGCAAGGAAACCTGACTGCTTATTGTCTGATGGTTCTTGTGTCTGGGCAGAAACTTCTCTCAGCAGCATTAGCTCTTGAGTAGCTCCTTACAAACAGACACGGTTCTGGCACGTTTCTGATAATCATTCTCAACAAAAATACAAACTAACACTTGGGGCAAAGGGAAAGCATCTCTCATTTACATCAATAAAATAATATGTTATTACCTACTTTGCTAACTTGTTGCTTAAGTGAACAATGTTTAAGAAGCCTACAGAGATAATGCGTTATCAGCATTACACAGCAGTTCAAAAATGTCATGGGGACAAGACCACAATGAATAGAAAATAAAACAAACATGGAAAAGTTTGCTCTGCACCTGAGCAATTTTAACCAAAACTGATATGTGGAGATTACTAAACTAATGTCCTGATATATTTCTTTCTGGCAAAAAAGCAGCATGTTTATTGTTGGCTGGTTTTCTTCCGTAAACTCTGGTCAGTGGGGTCTCAAATAAAGTAGAAATGTTTTTGATGCCCTGCATGAGTCATATGTGGGTGTATAACTTCACTTACTGTTTACAGAAGTGTCCTGTAAGCAATCACAGCTCTTTTAATTCAGTAACAGAGTTGGTGTTTTTTTTTTCAATTAACATTGCATTCACTGGAAGAACAGACAGTTAGGAGAGGACCACAACTATACATTAATTGAGGCCAAGCTGAATTTATAACTCAGACTGAAAAAAATGAAGGAAAATATTTTTCAAAATCAAAGTAAATGACTTTTCTTTTCAAAACTGAACAAAGATTAGACTACAAGTTAGTCTTGAAATAAC
The DNA here is from genome assembly GCF_003984885.1 of Neopelma chrysocephalum. Taxonomy (NCBI): domain Eukaryota; kingdom Metazoa; phylum Chordata; class Aves; order Passeriformes; family Pipridae; genus Neopelma; species Neopelma chrysocephalum. The sequence continues at coordinate 856,260 of NW_020897734.1, forward strand.
ATAGACCAGATTTTTTACAGATAAACTAACATTTCTCAACTTCGTCCAAAATGAATGTTGTAATTTCTGTTTCACTCAACATTTCCCACTCCTTCTCAGGTTCCACTTGACTTTAAGTTATTCTTTCTAGGCTTTAATTCTGTCAGTCAGGAAAGAAAATATACATTTGTCACTTATGTTGAAGAACCTAGTGCTATGCTATCACAAGATAAAGAAAAAAAGCCCTGTAAAGGAAATGAGAAAAGACTGTGAATAGTAACTTCAGAAGAAGACACTGCACTAAGGAATATTCGGAAAAGGAGAGTCATTAAAAAAGACTAAAACCAGGGAAATACAACAGCTTTCAGCTTTTCTTTAACAAATATGTCCCTGAAAATCCCTAAAGGATCACAGAGAAATCATTAGAACATCATTTTTATTAGTTTACAGAAAACTAGTTTCCCTTGTGATACAGCAATTTCTGCTTTTATTGCTTCTAGGCTGTGGTCTCTGTGTGACAATTGAGGCCGCTATTCTTCATACTGTAACTCATATAAATACACCTCAAGCAATAAAACTGAAGCTAATTCTCGATTTTCTAGTAAAATGTCCACTGAAGCCTCCCCATTTCCCTTCATTCTAGTGTAATAATCAGCAATTATTTGTTTAAAGTAGTTCCCAAGAATCCCCATTGTGACAGATGTTGCAGAAACAGAGCAAAAATGTATTCACTCCCCACCTTCAGTAATGACTGCAGGTTAAATACAGTAATTAAGAAAAGTTCTACTATTTGACCTCAAGAGTGGTATAAAACAAGACAATCAAAATATTACAAAGTGGTCCACAGCAAAACTTCTCATTATTGATACAATGAAGGCATTGTTCTTAAGCAAACATTTTAAATAGCATCCATTATTCATGTGAAGCCCTAAAGATTACCTGTCTGGGATTTAGAAGAAAGAACACATTTGAATATCAAAAATTGGCAGATTTTTTTCATCTTCTTTCACAATAATGATTTTGTACAAGTTTTTATCTCTGTGTTACAATTCTGTTGTTTGAAATGGACCTGTCAATAAATTATTTTTAAACATATTAGGTCAAACCTTCACCTGTGCAAATCTGCATTGCTTCACTTCAAAGAAATGCAATGAATGGCGTTTGCTATGCTCTGAGGCATATGCTGATTTTTACACAACTGAACTGACTTGGTTACATCCAGTAGCAGTCTGAATTCCCTGCAGTAAAGGTTTTAATGTTAAAAACATTTTGACAAAATCCAGCTTTATAGTCAGAGGGAGGTCACTGCAGTCACAAAAACACTATCTGCAGAAAAAGGCACATGAATATCCCATAAACCAAGACAATATCTATGCAAAATGAATAGCACTTAAAACTTAAGAACAAATAACAACATATCTCCCGTTATCTTTTTATCCGTAATTTTCATAAGAGACCCAATAAAGTGTTATGAGGATTCAGATGGCATCTAAAGTTCACTCTGAGCCACATGGTGATGTGTTTACATTGCCTACTGCGGCCAGTTTTTGAAGAAGGTCAATCCAGAGACTACATAAATTAAATTTAAATTGTAATGGTCTAAAGCTGCTTACACTTAGTGTGCTTGACTTCATGTATATTATTAATGAAAACTCAGTGTAGTTCTATACAGGTCAAACTTTTGAAATCATTGTTTTTATTTATGCCTCCAGATGTGTAGTTTCATGGTAATTGTTAAAATAATGGAAATTAATGCTATATAATTAAGCTGAATACTTCCCTATCAGGAAATGGTGCTTTACTGCAGAGATATTATTACATGGTTCACGTGAAAAGCATTGTTTGGTCTTGTATGTTATGAATGCCATGTGCACTTAGACTCCTGTCTGAATTGTAGCACAAGGAAAACATGCAAACCAAACTGGTCATTATTAAATGTATGCCATTCACATCCATTTTGCTGTTTTCTTTGAGAAGTGTAGTTAAATGGTTCCAGAGAGGATGACTACAATAACAACTACAATAATACAATACAGATGCATGCAATTTTCACTTGCACCAACATATCTAAAACCAGACAAATAAGCAATGAGACAACCCTGAAAATGCTTTAGGGCACCCAAATTAACGTTAAAATGTGGAAAGTAACTATGCCTTTTTATTACTGTTTTTTTCTTACTGAAACAGGACAAGTACCACACTGTGATGAATCTGTTCCAAAAGTTTGTGTTCAAACTGTCTCCATGATGTGGAATATCTCTAAAAGCACCACAGACACTTGTGTAACTGAGGCAGTTCATTGTAAGGCTTTTTTAAAATAGCATAGCATGAAACTCAAACTGTCAGTGCATAAATTACTGTTGCCTTGAGGCTGCAATAACTTATGCATCCTTGTATTCACCCTCATATACCCCCCTTTCAAAGAGAAGCTCAGCTCTCCCCTCCTGCCCCCACCTCTCCACCTCTTTGTGGCAACCGTTACAATGCCATTAAAAATCTGTTAATGCCATTGAAAGTCCTGCCCATTCCACGTGAGGTGAGGGAGGCAGAGAACGGCATAACAAACATCAGAAAAAAAAACAAACAGGAGGGTTTGGGGGGTTATTTTTAAGAAATATCTGCAAAAAATGTTATTGTAATAATTATGTGTTCATATAACTCATTATTATTTGTCTACAGTCCGGCATAATTTGATTTTATTCCTTTAATAAAAACTTGATCTAATTTGTGGTTATCACTGTCAGTTCATGGACAAAACCAACTGATCAATAATGGTAGTACTACTAAGCAATAGGCAATTCTGCCTAGAGATCTATTACTGACACCACTGTAGTGAGCTGCAAGGTTTGATCTTGCTGAGCCAAACAATGTCAGGAGACTGGCTTCTTTGTTTTTCATTTCCCTGGTTTTGTTCTTCTCTTTTCTTTTCCGTTCCCCTTAAAGAATAAAGCCTTATCTTGCTAATAAAAGATGTGCTAAACTACACAGCCTGTAGACTAATATTTGCTCCTAAAACCATAATATCCCCTTGTTTAAGCTGGGGAAAAAAAAGCCGGTAAGAACTAAGATTGCAGCAAATAGCATTCTTTGATCTAAAAACACACTTACAGTATCTTTAGTCTTAGGTGCAGATCATGACAGAATCCAGTCTATGATGCTGCTATGTGTATATAATGCTGGCAAAATAATTAAATTGCACTGAAAGGATTTTATACTGCAGTTCTGACTTAAACTCATCAAATTAAATTCTTGATGAATTAATGCACATAGACTGAGGTCAGTGTAGTATATGACTTTGGCATTTCATAAAGATGAGCGACAATTATGGATTCTTTCAGATATTTCAGACGGCTCAACAGGACATAATGTAACTGAAAATTACAATCAATAGAGCAAATATATTGTTTATATCACAACTTTATCCAATATTTTAGTTTATTTGATGTAATCATCCATCAGAACCACACATAATTCAGTATTAACTACACCAATCATACTGAGTTGAAGGCACCCAAGAGTTTTAACAAATGCTTTCCCACATTAATTCTGAGACTACATCATTATTTTTATACCACCAGTGGGATCATAGTGTAAATTTACATGGCCATATACAGCCTTTGCTACAAAAGTGACAATATTATGTCCTTAAGAGTGACCAGCATGAAACATCGTGCTAAAAAAGACACCTGAACGTGTCTGCATTATTTGCCATATTTATCTAATGGCTTCAGAGTGTCTAAAACATTCTAAGGTACCCGGAGAAAACCTTTAATGACCATTGTAGTGCATTTTCTTCTCTGGAAAAGTCCTCTTAACTATGACTATGAGATCTAGACAGCTTAAGAACAGCTCAGAGTCACTGTATTTGAGAATGCTTTGTACACCATGTCACAACAACAGGAAAGCAGCAAAAGGGCTTTTCACTGATCACTGGCCATTTCATTAGGCTAAACTAGAATATCTGGAAGTGGTTTTTACTTTGCAAAGGGAAAAGAAGGCTCAGTTAAATTCTCACAACACACAGGTGCTGATTAAAAAAATGCCACAACTGAAGAGAGCAATTTGGATGCGCCTTTGGCCTTGGGCAGTAGGGTTCAATGCCGAGTGTAGAGTGGTCTTGCTCCTTTATAACCCCATTTTCAAGTACAGTTGGGCAGATTATCAAAATCTGAGTTATCAAAAATGAATTACTTCTCTCTTGAATATGAATAGGAAGTAGAGAAATAACTCATAACTTCATAAACAGCATAGGAAATGCTACGAAGATATTACCACTTTATGCAAATAACGGTAGTCCTCTTACGCCCGGTATGTGCACAGCCCTGGTAATCACTGCATGTTATTGTTATTATCAGCACTGACAAAAATATCTCCTCAGCAAATGACACCTCAGAAGCTCCTAAGAAACCTTAACAACCACTGCTTGGTATCTGTTAACCCTTCCAGACTGATGTCAGCACGGCACTGTGGTGCTCATGGCTTCCCAACACGCCCAGCTCCAGCACAGATGCCTGTGCTGGGGCACACAACAGGACTGGGCTGTGTTTCCAGCAGTCACAGCTCTGGCTTATGGAATTCTTCAGTCTCAGATAGGATGCACTAGCCCACACTGCTCACTGAGCCACTCCCCTGGCAAAAGCACTGTACTCAGGCTCCATCCCACACACCTGGAGGGAGCACAGACGCATTTCACGGGCAAATCCAGACTCCAGGGCAGCCCTGAGCCGTGGAGCACTGCCTGAGGAATCCGGGCCTAAACACTGGAGGAGAAATGCTTCAGCATTAAAGGGGATACTGTGCTTTTCTAGGAGATGACAACTCTGTTCAGTTTAACAAGCTGAAGAGGGGCCCTGACTAAATGCTGCTAAGCTGTGCAAAGCATTGACCGCTGATTTGTTTCCTTGGGCTGCTGACAACCAAGGTAAGTCAGAAATACGTGTAAGTGCAAAGCAACAGTCTGTGAACACGATGAGCTCAGGATAAGGAGGAATAAAACCTCAGGTCACCTTTCCCTCCCAATGATTCTTTGCATCATGAATCAAAGCAAAAGAGGTGGCCAAGAAAAGCTATGCATCTGAAGCTGAAGAAATGAATAATTACTTGTTACTGAGTACAAAATTCATGTCAGGAACTTTTCACTTTTTTTTCTTTAGAGAGTAATACTTAATCACTTTATGGAGCTATTTTTCATCCCACTGTACTACTGTATCTTATATACCTCCTGAAATGCAGGCTCACAGTGCTGTCCTACTCTGAATTGCAAGAAGAGAATTCAAAAATAAAAAAAAGGCAGTGTGATATTAAACGTCTCATGAGAAACCAGAGAAAAATCTATCTCTAAAAAGAAAAATCCTTTAAAAACTCCTTAACCTAAATACAATACAAGGTCATTTTACCTGCTAGCTGAGTGGGTTTGTCACAAATGCATTCACATTTATTCTTCTTCTACAAAGCACTTGAGTAATCTTTATACTTACTAACAGAGTTGATATTTTCTAGGAAGAAAAAGGCACGTGGTCAAACTAGTTTGGTAAATTCTCTGAAGCCTGAAAGAAGAAACTACATCTAAAAGGGTCAAGTGTCATAGATGAAGGAAATTACTGAATCTATAACCAATGGATTTGTTCATATAAACTCCACGGTAAACACCTTTAAATAACTCCCTTAAACGCAAAGCTTCTAAGTAATCCATTATGAGTTTCTTCAAAGGCTCAAGTATTTTTCTACATGAAAAGGGAAATTCATGGTAAAATTTAAGGGAATTCTTGTGCAGGAGTATGAAAAACTGCTTTTCATTAGTAACCATGGCCACTGAATTCCACTATGACATTCTGCAGATCTTAAGTCAAAGCTCACTGTGCTTTCAATGCAACAAAGGTATTTCCACATACATAAGCAGATGAAGACCAGGTTGGTAACCTGCTGATCAGTACATCAAATCTTCCATCTCAAAAATGGGACTGGAACCCCTTGCATATCAACAGCCATTCATTGTTGTTTGAGACCATCAAACGAAAATCACTTCAGGAGCACAAAGCCTTTAACAAAACTAAATTTTTACACACCATTCACCCAGCATGATATAGTTCTGTATCAAAAGAAATTCAAACTGCATATGAAGTCTCTCTTTTAGTAGTGAGAAAAGAACATGTAGTTGCTCAGCTGAGAACTGTTTTGGAGTATCTGAGGTCGCTCTATGAAAGGAGAAGCTTTGATTTACTAACTTGTTGAGATACTCCATTTTACTCATAGATTCCTCAAACACTGGAGAAATCTCTTTTGTGTTTGGTGTTCTTTTATCACTTGCAACTATTACAGTCATTCCATTAAGCCACAACAGCCTGTGCTCATTCCACAGAAGTTCTTCACTCAGTGAATGGTTCATTTGCCTGGGCTGAAAACCATCTTCTCACTATCACATCAAGCTCACAGAAGTGTGTGATCTCTCAGTGTATGTTGGTTATCTGTTCCCTCACTGTGAATAAGAAACAGCCACTGTTGCATAAATTCCATGCACCACCAATAATAGCTGTCACTCGGGTTAAGAAACAACAATTTCTAGGTGAAGAAAGATGCACAGGAAGAGTAAACACACAGTCAAGATCAAGTGAAGGGTGATAACATTTGCAAACTTGTAAGAATACTAACATGCTAAGTAACTGCCACCTTAATTGCATTAAGGCATAGGGTGTCAGAATGTCTTTCCTTTGGAAAACTCGTGATAACCAGAATGTGCTCCTCCATTGAAACAAGTACTAAAGTTCACACACTAATTCAATGTTACACATCTCGTTTTGCTACACACCTGAAAATTGCTTCCTCTTGATTCAGTGTTAAATAGTGCTGCTATCTTCAGTCACACTCAGAGTACCAGCCCCCTTATGCAGACTTTAAGTCAGTGGGACAGTTTACTTCCATGAACAGAATCAGCCCAGCTCCCCAGGTGAAGCCAGCCTGCCTTGCTTGGAGCATTCGAGGCAAAGACTTAAAGTTTTTAAAGCTGTTCTGCCTATACAGATAGAAAATAATAAACTCAAGTGAAGTAACTTTCAGGAACTCCTAGATTTGTTGGGTGAGATGGGTTAAATAAATAGGGTTGATAAAGATTTACCCACAGTCTTTTGCATGCAGGGATTCTTTTCTACAGCCTTCCTTTCCAGTCTAAAAAGTCCCATCTCCTCGACAGGATCAACAAATTCCACCTTGTCGCCTCTGATTCCAAGCAAAGCCTTTCCATCACCTCTAAGGCTTGGCTTTGTGTCAAGTCCTTTCCTTTGCCTCAGAGCAAAAAGGCCAACAATGCCTCTCATGTATCTTTTCAGCCCTTCCCCTCTCTACCTGCACTTGGAAACTGTCTTGAACTTCAGCTTTGTTTCAAGAAATCTGGAGAAGTGAGATACTGACCATTTAAGCCTTGCTGATGGCCACATAAAATCAAATGACAACTAAAGCTTCTGCCACTTAAATAACTTGTGCAAACAATGAAAAAAATTAAATGTTATGGCTCTACCAAAAGTTGATAAAACATGCATATTTATGAAAAGCTAAATATTTAAATGCATGCAATTACATGATTTAGCTTATGAATACAATCATTCCCAGGCTCATCTCTAAGGCTTTGGGGAGTGGAAATGCTGCTGGTTCTGCTGTTTACTACATAAGATATTCAGGGCCACAGCTCATGATCCCGAGAGTTTCGGTTGCTTTCATTAGGACTATGAGGGTGCACATGAACAGAACTTCCAGAAATTCAGACTTCCAGAAATTATTTATGCAGGACCTGCCTGTTCATACTCTGTATACTGAACATTCTGACTCAGGTTAATGACCTGATTTCACATAAAGTCAAGTTAGATACTGACGCTTTCTCAGCCACAACCGGATTCACAGCCAGTGTGAGTGAGGCTACCATAATACCCTTTTCTTCATGAGTGGGCTGACACACTTCCTTATTCTCAGAGGTCCCATGAAACAAGACACAAATGTGTTGCACATGTGTAGTTACTCCTCTTGTTGGAAAGCACTGCTGGCAGTAGCGTGTGTTCCAACAGCTTCAAAGGATGCTCAGGCATTTGGCCTGGGCATCTCAACACCAAACTGAACCCACTGTGTGCACACAACGCTTGTCAAGAGGCACAAAGCTGCAGTACAGTATACCCCATGAACTCTGTGCTGTTGGTTTTCAGCTGCATGTTAGTCTTGCCAGCATGGTATATCTCATGCTGGATGACTTTCAAAGTTGACTCACACTTCTTGTTCACAAGCTAGAAAAACGGTTTAAGCGATTACCAGGGGTAAGCTAAACAAATAGCAGCTAATGGGAAAGATCAGGAGAAAAACGCTTAAGGCTCTCAGTCCACCTAAAAACCGGCCAACATCCATTCTCCCACACAGGGTCTCAATGTTTGTTTGGGCAAGGATCAGTGAAAGGGCTTTCTTCTGTATCTGTGTACCACAGAGACCAAGATAAAAGGAGTCTGTATGAGACTTCAGAGATTTCAGAGGAAATAAATGGAAAGTGATTATCAAAAGCTAGATTTAACTGTTCAGGCTCAGATTATTCCCAAACACATTTAGGCAGTAAAATTAAACAGTAAAGCAATCCTGGAATATTTCAGTTAAGATCCTGGCATATTTCCTGTGCAGAGCCTTGGTTCATACATTATACTGCTGAAAGCAACAAAACAATGCACCCTTAATAAGAATGTCAAGGTTTGCCTCTCTGTCAGGGTAAATTACTTATATTTCATACAAACATTGCTAAGCAGTATCTACAACTTTCAGCTCTATATAAATACAATTTCTAGGCATTATAATATGGTAAAATCACTCATTCCCAAAAGGCTGATCGTGAAAGAAACAGATCATTTTCTTATTGCATGTAAGTGCATGAAGTATGATTGTTCTTTAAATCTAAATAATGGATTTTCTATTGTAAGCATCCTTACACTGTGTGTGTTCTGTATTGTACCAGAGCATGAAAACCTGAACCTACACCATACATCCTTTGAGGAAAAGCCATGCAAAAGATGCCACATTCTGTGGCCATGCTACAAGTTCTCTTTTGACCTAGAAGAAAATTTCTGGATGGCAGTTACTGGGGCACATAATTCTTCAAATGTACAGATCTGTGACATGGAGGTTGAGCCTCAGCTCGGAAGGTTTTGCCTAGATTTTATTCCCTGCTGTGCATTTCCCACTATATAAAGAAGTGGGAAAGGAGAATGAGACAGCTCATCTACATAGCTACCAAAATGCTAGCAATTGATACTGTCTGCATGTCATCCCCATGAACCTGGGCTGCTGTCCAAAACACTCCTGTACAGAGCCAAAAAAACTCAGAAGAATCAAGGTTTGCAGTAACTCTTCCCTGTTTTGTCACCTCTGGTGTTTTATAGGCTTCCAAACAAGCTTTGTATGTTCCATTATTCTTCACCACAGACTGATTTTTACAGAAGAAAATGTCAATATTTTAAATCCTTTCATACTTTTGAAAGCATAAGCAAAATACATTGCATCAACCTTACAGGTGCAACTGAGAATTAAACACACTAGCAAACGAGAATTGTAATTTTAAAATGGACCAAGCCCATGTTTAATTCTAAGAAAAGCATAAGCCAGCATTAAACCCTTTTTTCTTTATGCAAGGGATTCAAAGCAGTTCTTCAGTTAGTGGAATAACTCCCTTGCTCTGAAAAATAAACATGTTAATGAACAGCTCAGCTATCGATTCTTTTGACATTTGACTGATCAGCAGGTGCTGAATTCAGGGTTTATTATTGCTGGTGTAGCTGCTTCCATTGGTTTTGTTTTCCCCCTTCATTGAAGAATGATCTTTATAAATAAAATAAAACTTCCTGACATGCAGGAATACAATACAGAGTTTAACAAATCAGCTATGTGGAAGGAGGAGTTCTTTTACACCTCTCTGCTGATGGAAGGTGCTTATAAACAGGAGTCTGTCACTCAGTGTTGGGTTACATTTTCCATTGCTGTTTTCAGGAGAGACAGTCCACCAGAACACAACATTCTAAAATCCCTAGGAATCCACCAAGTACTAAAGCAGAGTCTTCTTAGATTCATAAAAATGAATCTTACCTTAGATGTTTTCCAGAAAAAAATGTTATGTTCTATATATGAGTAATTTTCAGTGCAACTCTTATTTCACAAAAAAAAATCCATCAATTTAATTTTGTGGAAGCTATAATGAGCCTGGTTCTACATACTGCTTCTTTTATCAGCTCCAATCTCTCATTCTCCAGGGAAAGCAGTACAGAAGTGTCTTGTCCTTTGATAGCAATAGATAACTAACCTCATTTTGTAAAAGCAGAACTAAACAGAGTTATTCTTTGTCTTCAGCAGGAGCAGTGAATCAGATCTCATTGCCTTGTACTGAACCCCTTTTAAGGCAATTTGATGCCTTACACATGATCATTGAGAAGCCTCTATTTGTACCTTTTTTTTCCCCCCCCTGCTCTTTACCTGGCATTTCTTTATGCAACGGGGGACCAGGAGGTTTTGTATTTAAAAGAAATAAGACTGGTTGTATTTCCTGAGGCTGTATTTTCAGGCATCTGTACCCATCCATTACGTTCAGGTCAAATTTTTGTCTTTCTGTAGCAGTAAGGATTAAAGATGTAATTGCTTTTAAAGTAGACATTTTCACCTCTCCTTAGCCACATAACCCGGGGCTTTAGATTAACACCTCTCTGCCTCAGCCTTCATCTAGCCAGTGTTAACCAATTAAAAAAATATATTAGCCAACGATAACCTTATTTATCAAAACTTCTTTTCCTTGATTGTAGGCCACACTAGATACATACTGACAGGCTAAATCAAAACCAAATGACAGAAATACTTCAGATTTAGCAAGGTATTTGTTACAATGCCATAAAGACTGTGATCTCTCTGCACCTCTGCCTAGACTGACCTGCTACTGAGTTGGCAGGCACAGACAAACCAAGACAGCATTTTCATGTCCTGTGATGACTCCTATGATCCAAAGGAAGAACATGAAGACTTGATGCAAATCACAGAAGTCACCTGGTGTGATTTTGTTTAAATGATCTACATGACAGAAATCAGTGTCTTTCTGCACAGTAGGTATGACAAATCAAAGTGACTTAAGACAAAATGCCTGTGTTATATTGACAGATGGAAAGTGAATGATCTGTACAAAATTGTGTTTCTCTGGCAAAAACAAATTGAAGTGGAGTACCATGAAAATTTAAATAAACAAAAGCTTCAGTATTATAATTCCCCGTACCATTTTATAACTAAATGAGAAGTACTTCACACTTTCATGCAACAATCAGATGACTGTGAAAAACCACAAGTTCACCTCTCCACACATTCACACCTGTGTTACTCCAGTCCACTGACTTCAGTGGAACAATATCTGATTTAAAGTAAAGCAAGAACAGAAACAGACCTGAAGAGTGCAAGTAAACCCAAGGTTTTTGATGAAACATAATTCTCAGCATGAGATGCAAAAGGTGACTTTCCTGACAAGTGCTACCCAAATTCTTAATAGCTTTCTGTATGTAACCTCATCTCATCTCATCCTGACATAATCTTAATTAGTCTTAGTTCTACTGCAGAGAAGCCTACTGAGGCAGTTAGCACCATATAATTAATCAGATACTTTGCACACATCACAGCAACCAACAGTGTCAACTTACTGATGTGAGTTAATACAAACAGAAATCAACCCTGCCTTTCCCTTTCACATGAACTAAACACATGAGGCATGGAATGAACACATGACTATTTCTTCTACACACTGCTTAAGTCCTTTCTTCCCTTAGCAGCCATTTCCTAATGCATCATTACTCTGCAAAGTATATATTTTTTTCTTCTGGTACTAGGAAAGAACATGGAATTTGGTATTTTTCTTAAATTTCTATTTCTCCGTAGAAGAATAAGTCCGGCAACTGAAATAAGCAATGATATGACATAATTCTTGCTGATGAAAATCATGAATCTCACACTTTTTTTTCTGTGTGCTTTAGAAGGTTTAAGAAACTGAATTTTACACCTGCACATAAATACATATTTGAGAGCACAATCTGCAACATTCAGTCATCTCATAGCAATGGAAAATAAAATATTATTTTATACTTAAGAATATAAATATATACAATGTACACACTAAATCACTGGATTAAAAGCTTCACCACCTATCTATGTAATTGTACATCTTAACTTTATTCTATTGTTTGAGATTTATCTTTTGTCTTCATTGTAGTAGCCAAACATGACAGTATTGTACCCAATGTCACCAAGGGGGAAACCATATGATTATATGATTTGATGGCAAAGAACAAAAAGACCACTGCTTAAAGGAAGCAATTTTATAAAGCTCCATTCTCCTAAGCTTCAACTGAAAGAGTTCATTATAACCACAGGGTTTATTCAGTCTTGTATGGCCTCTGTAATATGCTACAGTGCTTATTAACAGAAAATGCAATGTTTAATACATGGTAGTGTTTTGCTTCAGCAGAACACTGTAAAACTACTCGCAAGAACAATTTAGTGCATAACTAAATTCAACATAAGAAAGAGTAGTGTAATATTTAGTGATTTCTCAGATTCTCAGTGAGATTATAATCTTTTTAGAAAGGCAGTATTTAAATGATAGTTTATTTCAGGAACTGTCAGTAAACTGCTTAACACCTTCTCCTGACAGTGTTTGTGTCCCAAAGCAGTTAAGTATCCAAGACAGGAATTATTAAAAATTATTACAGCTCTAGTGTTTGCATTTCCAGTGGTATCTCAGCAAAGGAACATGTATAGTCTGTTCACTACCTGACACAAGGAGTCATCCACCATCATTACTGTCCAAACTCTTGGGATGTTTTTTTGGTATTTGAAGGTCTATCACAAGAAATTAGGGAGCTTACTGGAATTGCCACATATTTCAGGTGCTGTCATCCATGATTACCACTCCTCAAACAAAGCACTCTATAATGTCCATTTCTCAGTATCTATTTGTCCTGCCTCTCCCCCCTGAAGAAAACTTCTTAATTTGTTATAACACTGGAAGAATTATAACTGATAGGACTGCTACCAAGTTTGTATTAACCAAATTAAAGCACCAGTAGCTAAAGACAATAAACTGTTCATTTTTGTTCCTGTTTTAGCAGATAGCAAATATGTCACCAAACAGCAGCAAGGAGGATATATGTATAGGGAGGACAGATAACATGTGGTAACTTTATCCCAAACAACTCAAAACCCATCACCAAGCTACCTATATGTACTGATGTCTCTTCCATCCTAAAGACACAACTGTCCTTTATCTTCTAGCCCTCAGCCTCATTTTATAATCCTACATTCACCTTCACTGTCGTCTAATTCAGATTTGTCACTGACACTTAGATCAGAATGTCAGGGCCTACGTGCATGTGAACCACTGTAGGTTCACAACATGATTTGGATTAGTAATTGTAATATTATGAGTAGGATGTGAATGGGAAGACAACACAAGAGGTAGATGGCAACAGAGGTAAAGTCAGATTCCTGGGGCTAATTCCACCAGCAAGAGCTGTGTTTTAACCTGTGATTAAAATCTTAGCATGAACAAGGCAAAATAATGCCTAGACACAACCTAAACTGTTCCAAAGGGGTTAGTCATCATAATAAGCTCGTGATTAGACTCTACCTAAAGATTATACACAATGAATTGCCAAAACCCGCAAGTTTGAGGCTGCAAGTTTCCCCCCTCATGACTCCCATTACTATCTCAGTTAGTCTGATAGTCATGTCATCTAGACAAATTCTACTGAAACTCTTACTGTTTTGGATCATTTTTCCAGTTTGAAGAGCCAAATTTCTTATTAGGTGTGATCTTGGACAACTGCTGAAAATCTTTCTAAATCAAACTTTATTAGCCTTAATCATGATAAGTTTCATCAGTCCTGGAATAAATGACATTTTACTTTATCACATGCTGTAAGTTTATCACATTTGGCCACATCAAGCCTTTTTTACTCAGACAAATGGCTTACTCACAGGAGCTTTCATTTAAAAGTGGACTAAACCAGAAATACGAATGTATGGGTGTTCTACAAGATTTAAGAAGTAATGGCATTTTTAACTTCTCCATATTTCATACTTGATCTCATAGCTAGTGTTTTTCAGCTCTAGAAACATCTAACACCTCAAAATCACTCAGAAAATTCTGAACTCTTGACATTCACCTAAAATCAGACTGAAAATTACTTACTTTCAACATATGATATGCTCTTACTTGGGTGATGCTACTAATCTTCAGTGTGAAAAGCACAGCCACTGAAGACTTGATGCTTAACAATATGCAGTAGCCTAAGGGATTGGAATTTTGTCATGGGAGCCAGGAACAGAATCTAAGCTGCTTTGTCTCTATCCAGATCCCTTTGCTCTGAAGAAGCAAATCATAAAACTGGAGAGAAGGGTATTGGCATATCTATTTGATACAAAAAATGCTACCCAGGTGAAATCTGTAACAGAGCAAATTCTGTATGCTCAGAGCAGGTGGCAACAGCTGCTCCACAGAAATATGCAAGATTCCTCACAGAAAATGGTTTCTGATGTCTAGATCTCTTTTTGACAGTATTTGCTACATTTTGTACTTCTCAGTATTTAAAAATTGGTTTAAGTCTGGAAACATTGGTTTTAGTCAGTTTCCACTCAGTAAAACATAACTCTGGTCATTCTTGTCATGTATGTAAATTTGTTTCTGGATATCCATGTGACATATCTGGAGCATCTTTTCTCCAGCCGAGCCCTACAGCATCTTATGCTCTCTATTTTTAGACTTTATTGATGCCTGGACATCTCCAGAGTGTATCTGAGCATGGATTGTCTTTGTCCAGTGACAGCAGAAATGTGCATTTATGTAAAGTGGTGCAGGATTTGCAATGCAAGGAGGTCTTGCCTAACAGCCAACTTCATAGTGTTGACTTTATTTTGCAAGGACTCAAAAACCCTGGCAAGTGCTGAGCCTGTGATTCCATGGAAACCAGGTATGCCAAACTGAATGCTTACACTGTTAACAATATCCTCCAGAAAATCTCTTCAAAAATTATCAGTAATATGAGGATGCCTTCTTTTCATTTATCCATTCACTTTAATTTCTTCTTTCTAGGACCACCAGGATGTGCTACCTACATCCAGAAGAAAACTGTGCTGCACATACTGGTTCAGGTAATACTTAAAGCAAGCCATGAAATATAAAAATCAGTTAAAATGATGGTGCTTACCCCGCTCTGTGTCATAGAGGTACACAAACTTTTCCCACTTGTAATAAGTCAAGAGACTCAAGATGGCTCCTTTTAATGCTGGCCTCATCTGGATGACAAACTGCACATCTGCATCTGTTGGGAAGCTGGGTGTGATGAAGGATGTGTGAAGGGCTCCACAAAATGACGTCAGTGTGTTCATTGACATCTGGTCATAGAATCCAAAGATGGCATAAACTCCTCTGGAAAACTGTGAACAGACTAAGAAAGACAGACAAGGGTGTGAAAATCTGAAAAACACTGAATGCAAACAAACTTTCACAGTATATTTGAGGTAAGCCTTCTAACCATTCCTGATATTATTCTGATAATTAATGAGATAATATATACTAATTTCAGTGTAGCAGTAAATTGTACTGACTTTGTAACAATTAAACTGGCCTGAACACATTTTTGATTGTGACTTCTGCTACATTGTTATAATCCATCTCTCCATATTCTCTAAAAACAAACATGGGATTACAGTGCCTATCTGTAAAATACCTCCCCTCCCTTGACAGCACCTGGAGATCTCTGTTAGCAGCTATATAACAAATGTCAGGTCTGCCTAAAAGTCAAAACATTAAGGTGTAGTTTTCCTGGTATCCAGCCTTGATTCAGATCTGATTCAAAGACGTCTGGATGGTTTTTTCCCTTATAGTCCACAACTCTGACATCTCTGTGTGGTCTTTTTCAATGAGAAATTATGGTGACTTCTTACCTGAGTGTTAAAACCTTTCAGAAGAATTTGGAAAGTCTGTGGCTTATTACATGACCTCACAAATAAGCAACACATCTTGTTGCTTCATGGGAGAAAATTTGGTATCCCTTAACCTGGAGGCTTTTAGTAATGAACCATTCTGCTGTCCTGAGGAACCCATCTTGTACCAGAAAATAATCCAAATGGAGACAAAGGCGTTTTTTTTCACACACTGCATTATTTCCCATCCTTTACAGAGATTGAACAATGACCATTTTGGACAAAAATGAAAGTATTTCAATTTATAAACATGGCCAACTTCATTGGTGTTGCAGGAAAGAAAGATTTTCTTTGTTGTTCAGCTCTGTAGGAAAAGTGCAAATTTCTTGTGACCCTGGGGTCTTTCCATGAAGGGATTCTGCATCATCCATCAGACATAGTGAGGGAGCCTGATCTGTGGGGGGCTGGGACTCTCATAGCAAAGACTGTACAACTGCAATACACTGTGGCACAGCAGCACTTCTAATCAAACCATTTCTGGACTGAGAAGAGCAAGTCCTATTGATAATGAAAATAAGTCACCCAGAAAAATGTTCACTTGATTGTAACAATTTTTCTTGTCAAGAACTGGATTTAACAACAATTTCCAACTAAACCCATTAAACACTTTTGCCAAAATGCTGCATATTTAACTTTGCAAAAAACAAGGCCAAGTAATTACCAGTAAGGAAGACCTGACTTCTACACACACATATACAGCATCATTACTTCTGAGAGTACCATCATGAAACATTTCCCACCACAAAGGCTACCATTCAGAATCACTAAAGACTGCTAAAGTAATCTTAAACAGGATTCTCCACAATATCAGCTCATTGACACAGCATCATGGATAACACCTCAAATCAGCAGTCAGGTGTGAAAATTTGATTTTCTTCCTGGAGGTCCAGATGTAAGAATAAAGATGCTATTAAGGAATATCTTTAAATATTTAAGATACTGTAAGAGGACATGACCAGCTGTGGATACCAGCAGCAAATTACAGCTGGTGCAGACATAAAAGAGATGTGCATGAGACACGGAAAGGAAATCAGAAGTGGTGATTTCTGAAATAAAAGTTTGCAGAAGTTCTTCACCACAGTAAAAGAAGATATAAAAGAAGCTATAATACAGTAAGAATTTATTCCCAGAGGGATGACTGAGGAATTAAATACACTGTTTAAAAAGGCATTTTGTTAAACTATATACCAGCAGGATATAAAGTTGAAAAGCTTCCATAAAAAATATCTGCTGAAGTAACAAATAAAAAGCATTAACTCACAGGTGGAAAAAGGAAAAAATAAAGATTACATTAGAAAGTCTTGGCAGTCTCCAAATCATTTCAATGGTCTGTAAACCCTCTAATTCCACGTGAATAATCAATGGAGTGGGACTAGTGGAGCTTAGTGTCCTCACATACACCGAGCCTGTACCTCACAGATCAGGCTTCTTTTACATATTTATTAATGGCCTAGTTTACTAGTTTTTATGTAGATTCTGTACTGCAGAAAAAAGCAAGTATTCCAGGAAACATCCCTTCTTGCAATGCAAACAAAACATATTCTCAAAGGTTTTTTTACAAAGTACTTTCTATTGAGAATCACTACTATCCTCATGTTTGAGTAAGAATTTTGGAATTTTCCTTAATTAATCACAGTTGATTTATGTTTATTTTTCCCTATTTGAAAAATGCAGATGGTAAAACACATACTTTGGCTGTTAAAGAAATGATTTGGACACATCCTGATGCAACCTCATTCCTCAAGAAAAAAAAACAATTTTTTTTGCTGAGCTATGCCTGTATGAAACTGCTCTTAATTAATTATGGGGATGCACATCTCCTTCCAAAGCAAGCACATAAGCAAGTTGCTTTATAACCTGATCTGAATAAGTTTCAACCTCCACAAACAAGGGAGAGAGGCCCGGAGCAGCAGTTCTCCAACAGAAGATCATGATAAGCCATTATTTTGGCATTGTAAGGTGTAAGGTGAGTATTTATTAATGCTGACTTAACACTGGGCTTGTTCTCATAGTACGTGAGCTGCCACATGCCATCGTGTGCAGGAGAGGAAGGGATGACATGATAGAAGCCTGTGAATTCTCAAGCATGTCAAAAGAAGATAAGAAACTTTCAGGTCATGACAGACTGGTGTTTTCTGCCAAGGAAGGAAAATGCTCAGAGTCAGAGTGATCACAGTGGTAAGCAGAATTTACTTTCAAATAAAAAACCAAACCAAAACAATATCCCACTTAAGTTTCTGTACTGAAAGCAGATGAGCCATCCTAAGTGTCAGTGTAACCCAGTGAACCCAGACTTCTGTTTTACTTGCAATTCCATCCTCCCTCCAGTCAAGTCAGGCCCACCACTGAAACTTGCTAAGATTAACCCGTAAGATTTTTTTTCACTCAGACCCCTGGAAGGCCTTGGGCCAGAACCTCAGAAGATGCCCCATTTCATACAAGTTCTTAGATGTTTTGTCTCTTTTTAAAATTTATTTTTGCTATCGAATGGTGTTTAGTTTTTCTATCTTTTAGTGACTGTGAGTATTCCTGACACTGCAAGGTTGTACAGGCTCTGACATCTCTACAGTCTATTGCCTGGAAGCTAAAGTCAAAACTTCTCTGACACCTTTTTTTTTTTCACTTCCAGTCTTACTACAAACAACTGAAGCGTTACTAGGAACATTTACAAGCAGTTTTGGATTTTGCTTGTTTAGAGAAAAGATGCATAAAGTCAACAAAAGGGATATGTTAATGGTGGATCTTAATACACCATTTCCCTTGGATGATATCAATTGTGACTGAATTGTCAAAGTCAGCAGGACCCTCCACTTCCACACGGGATCTAAGAGCTCAGTAGCTTTGGAGTCAGGGGTTGGAGGTTACAATACTATTCCTTCTTCATTACTCTTTTTATGGACCAGTAATTTCCCCTTTGTCCATATCAATTTCTTACAAAGTAGACCTGACAAAATCAACCTGTGTCAAAGGGGCACTGCTCCAGTGATACACCTACAGCTCTCTGGGAGGAAAGGCACTGCTGGAGCTCCATCGCCACGGACATTACTGTGTGCTGCTCATACCAGTTCCTCGGGTTTGTGTTCTGTGTTTCCCTCAGCTGTGAAATAATTTTATTCCCTCCACTTTCTTCTGCCAATTGTCTTGGATTCCAGACAATTCTCACTGCCAGCTTCTGCCAACAGACTAATGGGACTACTTTACAATGGAATAACGTGCAGCATATCTCAGAGCAGTTGCCATTTCCTATCTAAGGCTCCACCCGATGCCTTCATTGCTGTAATAATGCAAGGGTGGTCATTAACATCACTTCTTACAGTCAGCCTACAGTCTTGCTCTTAGAGAGGTGGACAATGCCTCTACTTTCTTCCATTTTCACACTGAACGAAAAGGGGCACTCTCCCTACCTTGAGCCCTGAGGAGATCAGCACAGCAGTGCCCCCCAATGCAGAATGAGATACTTTCAGGAGGCTCCAGGCAATCAGACTTGAGAGCTTCCTTTAAACACAAACTCGTCGTATTAAAAATTTAAAATGAGGTGAACCACATTTACCTATAGCCAATAAAACCATCTTTTACAGTTTAATTAAGACACTGAATTCTGATATGAAGAACATATTTCACTGTATTGTTTAAAATTTAGGTGAGAAAAGATGGATTTCTGAAAAAAGCTATTTTTGGAATAGTTAACAATGAATATTCTCGGAGGCAGAAGGGAACCAAGGAAGTTACAACTTGGATACAAATCTTCCTGAGGCATTGGCTGTAACATCACATCTCTTCCTACCTAGAAATGGATATGCACTCACAAACACAAAGAAATACACTCAAAACAAAAGAAAAAAATCCCAACCCAAAACCTCACAGTGGAACACAAAACAAAATCATGATTTACCCTTGTTACTTCATTTATGGCATCGGTTTTCTCAATGATATAACTGCAGTGTTTTATTTAGTTCTTTTTATAAAGAAATACTCATCTTGCTTGCTTCATTCTATCTAATGCCTTCTTCAAACATACACAGTTCCTTCAGTTTGCATTTCTTTTTAGGAGAGCAAATAAAATAAACCCAGCACATTCAGGCACCAGGAGGGGGATATTATTAAATCGCAAATGAAAGACAAGAGGATTAATCCATTCACATTTTACAAACCATTTATGGAAAGCAATTCAAAACACATGTTCAGATCCAAGCATCCCCAAACACTCCCTGGTCAAAATCCTGTTCTAGATTACTTTGGTCACCCTATCGCAACTCCATTAGACACTACTAAAGCAGTCTTTATTTCTTATCTGGTCTTCAGGATGCCTTTGGAACACCAATGCCAATTACAGTTCCTCTGTGCTGAGTGCTGTACAAATACATTACCACAGCCCTGGTTTCCTTCATATGCCCAATTATTTATGACATACTTGACTCATTAAACTTTACACATTTTGGCTTTTATATATACTACCACGGTCAAATAAAACCCTAACAATGTACATGAATTTGCTGTGTGCTGAATCTTCTTTTCACACTGGAACATTTGTGTGAATTTTATGAAGGTATGAAAAATGCCAGCTTGCAACGACAAAAATAGGCCACTTGGGCTGTAACAGTGTGGTGGGAACACCAGCAGCACCAAGTCTCACGCGTGCCATGATGCCAAGAGGGGCCTGCCGAGACCCTGCAACGGCTGCTCGTGAGAAAGAAGTGCATCTTTGAAGTCAGATCCTTTCAGACAGAAAGGCTGACAAAAGAAAGCTGAGTTTCAGAAAGCTCTCAGTGAAAGGCAGCTGATGTTCACTCAAGTCCGAGGTATCTGTCCACTAGTGTACCTTTAGTCAGGTAAAGGTGAACCAGGATCAAAACCTCTCTGGCCCCAAACTGCCAATTTGATATATATGCAAGTGAAAGCTTTGGTATTTAAAAAAATAGTTAATATATTTGAAATGTCAGTAAAAGGACATTCTTAAGCACCAAACTGTAAGACAGAAAGAAAGACGGGCTGAACACAATCTCGACTGTCCTGGGAAAGCTGTGCTTCACTTTCTGGAAGCTGTTCTAGTCTGAGAGTACTGCAGGTAGCCTGAGTAGCTTGGAACAGGCTATGTCACCTGTGCTGCTATTTTCTACTCACTGTTTAGCTCCCAAGCTACTTCCAAACCTAAAATGCTGTAGAATCTGAGCTACCTCTGTTTTCAGATTACTAGCCACAAAGCTAAAAAGAAAATTTTTTTTTAACCTTGTTAAAACTTAAGCACAAGATGAGTCTCTTGTCCCTCAAACCTACCAAATTATAATGCATGTTTTTCATTAAAAAAAGAAAAATCACTTGCCATTCAAAATCTCTGTATTTATGACACATTTCTGATGGTAGCAGAAACCCAGGAGTCGTTCCACCCAGTTTCCAGGAAAAGTATCAGCCTATCAGAACGTCCAAATTATAAAAAGATTTTGTTTACCTGGCATCCTTATTACACACTGATTTTTTTAAAAATACCATGGATTCTGAGTACTGTGAGAGCATTCCTTTTGAAAAGCTATGAGTCAGATTATCACAATTCATTTTGAAGTATAATCCATTGGAGTTTGTAAGAAGAAAAATAGGGGTTTGAAACTTAAAATTAATTAAAGGTGAGAGGAGATATATATGTGCCATACAGATCAACTGATTTTTGTGGAAGATGATTTAAAAAACGTGTTAGGTACTTAAGGACTACACTTAAGTACATGCTGATCAGAGTACTGCACTATCTTGCTTGTGTCTTTAGAAGATGGAGCTCAAGCTTTCAGGCCCCACAAATTATAACCAAGTTGTCTGTTCTTAAACCCATCCTGACAATTCATGGTCTTCTACTGTTAACAGACCACTTTCCATCCTGATCCCACCAGTCCCACAAGCTGCTCACAAGGAAGTATTCCTTCTAGTTTTAAGGGAAAGACATTAAATACATACCACACAATTTTAAACAAAAAGCTTTTAGAAAGAAGACTTTGTAACACTGTTGCAGGACTCAGATTTGTACTATTTGTGACCTCTTCTGCTTTCTGCCTATGCTGGTCCTGACGCTAAAGTAGAATTTGGAGGAGAAGCAGCAAGAGGCTTCTCTTCGTAGACAGTTAAACTCATCGCTGGAGAAAAATGGAAAGGCATCAATATCTTCCTTTTATCCCCTGATGAAAAGATGTTTCTGCTCAGTTACTCCAGCATGATCAATGCCTTGCCAACAGCAGCAGTATGTGCAATGCCAACACTCTCCTCCTGTTTGCAGCTCCACCATCCTGGATGCTTAATATTTATGGCATGGGCCTCCCTCAAGTTTAGAGAGTGTCAGAGACTTAACAAGTGGATGTAAAGCAGTTCCTTGAGCTTTGCCCTTTGAGAAAAGGTTTACTCTGTCCTTTACACGTAACCACATACTCCTTTCTCCAGGAAGCATGGCAGATGAGCTAACACCTGTGTGAGGGAGCCAGAGGACCTGGCAAAGCTTTTCCCGTGAGAGTCTAAATATATTCACAGCAAAGAAAGATCATTTGCGTCCTTCACATCTGATACTCCAGTTCCTGTTTCGTGACTAATCTCTGCAGAAACATGGACAGTGTGCATGCAACACAAATATGTAACACTCACTCAAGTGAAATAACTTGTTTCCATCTGCTGCACCATTTGAAATGCTTTTAATTTTAATCTCGTATGTTATGCCAGCATGCTGTGATCACTTTGGATGGTAACTGTATCTCTTATTTTCTGAAGCAATTTTTCTAAAAATGTTGGTCAGAGGAAAATATGAAAAACCCTGTTCTTTCAAAAATTACTCAGTTATAACACACCAGAAAATTTAGCAGCCATTTATTTACAGGCAGCCAATATACTACTAATATGCATATCCAATATACTCTACTAATATGCATATTCTAATAAACACAGTAGCATTTAATAGCTTAATACAAAATCATGAGTGTTTCTGTAACTTTATTCAAAGTACTGAGAGTCCCACAAGTCATTAAGCACTATGTCTTGGAACAAAAAGACATGTTCAAAAAAGTGTTTTTAATATGAACATGACAAGATGTGGTAGACCAGGGAGTATCCAAGTTGCCATTGTTACCATCTTCAGAGATGATTTATCTTACACATCTCGTCAATACTTCAAGCAACAGGCTAAGAGAAAGAAAGAGCTTTGTGGTATGAAGTAAAAAATAAATCACACCCATCAGAAAAGGGCAGCATTTTGCAGTTGAGGATGTTAGGCAGAACGTAGGGTTGAATCAAAGCACAGCAGTTGAAGGCAATGCTGTGCCTCAGAGCTGCAGATCAGCAGCAGCTCTCTCCAGCATTCTGGTACTCTGAAGGGATTTCTTGTATCACTGGAACACCTCAGTATGGAGGAAGTAAAAAGGCAGAGGCGTATTATTAAATGTCTGCTTGTTCAGCAGATCCTTCCCTAAGTGATTTCAGAAGTTGACTTCATTCTGGGCCACTGTGGTGAAAGGCAATAAATCAAAACAAGGCTCTGGCAGTGTGATGAAAGATGAGCTGAGTCTGCTGAGGTGGTGCCATTTATAGGCCTGTGGGGATATATTACAGAGGATGAGATAGAAGAGGTAAAATGGCCAACACACCTGAAGCACTGAACGGGGTAAAATTCACCAGGAGGTGAAGGCCACAACTAAGGTTGTCCAAGGAGAAAGGGGATGCAAACGCCAAAACAGCAGCTGTGCAACCAGCCTCCAGCTCTGGAGGGTTTCCAGTTGGCTCTATGAATGCAGAGCATGGTGCTGGCTGACAGACAGCCCAGTTTACCCAAAGCAACAGTCCCTAACACTTTCCTGGAGGCTCTGCAATAGTATTCCAGCAAGCACTGCAAGAACATCTCAGACCGGTGGACTGGATTTCACACTTCTGTATCTCTTTCCCCAGTTTACTCAAGGTTCATGGGGCTATGCAATTCTCACCCAGTCCTTCTGTCCCACTGGTGTCAGTTTAACAGTCTGAGAGGCTTCAGACTATTTAACACAGAAGAGGAAAGAGAATGGCTGTGAAAGCTGGCTTCAGCAGCCAGGGAAATTATCTGAAGATGTTCCTTAGGGGTCCAACAAAGCACCCACTAATGTCACTGGAGAAGTTCACATGGAATTCAGCAAGAGTTGGACTAGAACTGAGAGACCTATTGAGTACACTGAATGAGCAAACTACAGAAATGCAAAATTAAAATCCTCACTGCCCTTACAAAAGCATCTCCCATCTATTTTTATTCTCGCTATAATTTCTATCTGCCTTACAGTCCAAAGAGTCCTTGCTACCAGCCTCCTGGACCTTCACAATCACATCTGACAGTAATTCACAGACCAGTACCCTCAGTTAAGCCAGTGCCTTATTTACAGGGAATAACAACAATATTATTCTTTATAAATTATGCATAATCACTATTTATCAAGCTGGGTTAATTGGCACATAACAAAAGAGCTGTCTGGTGCACAGCTGAATAATGTGGAAGCCAAAATTGATGGAAATGGTACAGCAAAAGCCTGATTGTGAAAGAAAAGTCACATTGCTACATGTTAATTCTTAACTGATTGCTGCCCTTTCAAAGGAGGAGGGGGCAGCCAAGAGAGAGAGACCAAGTCTGAAATTATTTGTTAATCTCAGAGAGTTTGCACAGATTGTTATAGCTTTAAATACTGGTTTAAAGTCTGCTCTCAGCCAGCTGCATAGTGAGATGTTAACCTGGTGCAAACGCATGTTCTGTGCTCCATGAGACACTGCTACATTCGTAAGCAGAGAACAATCTCATTAATCATCATCAACAGCATGGGACTGTGGTCTGCAGGGGTATGTGTGATGGTGACAGAGAAGTGGGGCTCTTCCCACATCTTCACATGATAGAGAAGAGCTAAAGGCCTCATACCAAAGCCAGACTAGCAACCCCTTGGTTCTACTCGAGAGGTCCTGGAAGTCCTCATCAGAAACCTGGTGTGCCATGAGACAGCGGCAGTGTGGGGCAGCACTTGACTTTCTATAGAACCACACTCACCTGAAGAACCACAGTTTAGTCAACTTTATTCCACATGCACAGAATTGCATCACTGATGCCAGCAAGGCTTTACTAAAGGTCCTAGATCCCAAAGCTGCATGCACAAATACAAGAACATGCTTAGGTGTTTTGATGAACAGACACAGACTGAAGAATGTGATCAAGACACTGAATCAGAGCTGACGGTTAAATTACTGTGATGCTCACTCTGGAAGTAGGTCCCCCTTCCATGATGCATTACAGTCTACCTGGATTAGGGGCACTCAGATCATTTAGTCTGATTTACACCACTACACCTCCACACTTCTCTAGTATCTTCCCTACTAATACTTACTAAAGTCTATCCTAGCAGTAGAATACCTGCAAATCAATGACTTCAAATATCAGCCCTTTCTTCCCTCTCTCTCTCTCACTTGCTAGGAGAGTCACCAGAACATGAGAACTTTCCTGTAACTTTCACTCCTATGAGTTAGAAGCTCTTATATTCACAAACACCATTAAGGCCAGAGAATCCTGCTGTGATCTTACCACGTTTGTGTTCTCATCAGCATAAATACAAATGGAGAACCATAGATATTTTTAAAAAAATTTGGATTAGGTTATCACCATTAGAGCTTCTCCCTATCGGAAACATGGTTAGCAAACATTAGCTTTCCTCTGAAAATATTCTGACATTTACCAAAATTACCAAGTTACACACATTGTTCACACCACAGCTCATCATCAGTGGGTTATAGTCCATGCTTTGCATCCATATCCTCCTATCCAAGAAGCTCCTAAGACTGAATTCTTGGTGCCCCTTGAGAAGTATAAAGTGACTCATGAAAGAGCTTTATGTGCCAAAGCATCTTCATTGTCCTCTTTGGTTTTGTTTTTTTTTTTTCAAAATCTTTACTGCAAACA
The DNA here is from genome assembly GCF_003984885.1 of Neopelma chrysocephalum. NCBI lineage: Eukaryota > Metazoa > Chordata > Aves > Passeriformes > Pipridae > Neopelma > Neopelma chrysocephalum. The sequence continues at coordinate 882,181 of NW_020897734.1, forward strand.
CATTCTGATGTCTCTGGCAGGTTTTTTGACTGAAAAAGTGGAATTTGATAGATAAGACAGTGTGTGCTGCATATCAAGTATTCACAAAGGTTAATATCAGTGATGGCATGAATTTCTGTTGTTTCATATGTACAGTTAACCAGTGTGCTCTCTGTCAACTTAATTTTTTTACATTTGCATGTAAATAAATACATACTTAAATAAATTGGTTGCTATTGAATAAATCCTTTTTCAACCTACTCTTTAATTATCTTTATCAGGGCCTACATTACAAGTGATTCCTTAGCCTCTTGGTTCATAGATGTGCTCCACCTCCAGAGATGTATTAGCACCTTACATCCAAATGCCTCTGTAATAGCAGCATTTATGACAAGTATCAAAAAAGTTCTCTCTGGCTTTGCACAAGAATAACTAAATCTGCTAACAACTTGCACCAACAAATTCCAAGCATCCTGCAAAACCATTGTGTAAACTTAGAAGGGAAGAGGAAAATTGAGGCGGGGGGAACAACAAATTTGCTGCAACAGTATCCAAGCCTTTTCTGGTTTGGGAGCAAAAACTCTAATCCTGATGGCAGAAAATAGGCTTGAATTTCTAAGGAGTAATGCACTGTGGATCCTTCCCTCAGTAAGTCACTTCAGTAAACCATCCAGAGCTCTTAATCACCCTTTGCCATACCATAAGGAATCAGCCAATTTAGAGGGTATTGTTCAGCCAAGGAACAAGCAGATGAGTCTCACCAGTGTCTCAAACACAACTGTGCAACACCCAAATCAGTGCAAAGTTGGGGGAAACGGCCTTAAAATGGCCATGTGTGTATCTCCATGACAGCAGTCCTGACATCCAATCTACCAGCACCAAACAGCTCAACTGCAGCAGTTTGGGTGACAGACAGCAATACATTTCTTTGCCTTAAGGAAATTTCTCACAGGGCTGTACCGTTCCTCAAGCTCTGCAGTGAGCTGCAGGATGAGCTCTTTCAGCAGACCGTCATCACCCTGAAGGCCTGTCCCCATTCCTGCTTGTCCCTTGTTTGCAGCACCACCTGTTCAGGGAGGTCAACCACAGAACACAACTGCAGCAAGGACAGGAAGAGTCTTACTGACAGATGACAAACTGGAGAGAGTTCTGGATGACACGACCAGGCTCTGTAGGCAGGGAAGCTCTTATTCACAGAAGGCACAGACATAACTATGGGAGGAACCATTCATGAACTCAATGAACTCGATTAATTTTTCATCGGCCTTTCAAAAAAGCTTTTAAAAAAACCAGCTCACTATGCACAACAGAATAGGAACTGATAGGTGACTACAGTTAGAGACCGTAAATAATGTCTTACTTTAATTTAAATGTACCCATGTCACAGAAGTACAGAATGCGCCGAGTTGGAAGGGACCCAAAAGGATCATCAAGTCCAACCCTTAGCCCTGCACAGGACCATCCCCAAGAGTCACACCATGTGCCTGAGATAATCATCCAAACACTTCTTGAGCTCTGTCAGCCTTGGTGCTGTGACCACTGCCCTGGGGAGCCTGTTCAGTGTCCAAGCACCCTCTGGGTGAAGAACCTTTTCCTAATATCCAACCTAAACATCCCCTGACACAACTTCAGGCCATTCCCTCGGGTCCTGTCACTGGTCACCACAGAGGAAAGATCAGTGCCTGCTCCACCTCTTCCTCTCACAAGGAAGCTGTAGACTGCAATGAGGTCTCCCCTCAGTCTCCTTCAGGCTAGACAGACCAAGTGCCCTCAGTCACTTCTCACACGGCTTCCCCTCAAGGTCCTTCACCATCTTCGCTGCCCTTCTTTGGACGCGCTCGAACAGCTTAATATCTTTCTTATTTGTGTCACCCAAAACTGCCACAATATTCAAGGTGAGGCTGCACCAGTGCAGAGCAGAGTGGGACAATCACCTCCCTCAACCGGCTGACGATGATTTGCTCACCAAAAAAACCAACCAAACCTTCTTAAATTATTTCCGCATTACTAATTTTTTATAAAGTAACTCACAGCATCTTCCAGGTTTCATAGATTAATGATCCTGATTTTTAACTTGCAACTTGCAGTGCCAATTTCAGAGTAAATTTAAAATAAATATTTTTCTCTTGCTAGAACCAGTGTAACAGTCATCAAGAGAAGTATTCACATCATTCAGCAAAAAAGCAGCACACCACAAACTTAGGTTCCAAAACAGGAAAACTCTGTTTCTCTGCACCACAAACATCCTTATGTATTTCTACACTGCCTGTTAAGACAACAAAAAGGAGTATGATAATGTGTATTGGTTTAAACTGATACGGGTATGGAGCTAATGCCAGCCTACTGTCACTGAATTTTGCTAGTCTGATTTTCAAATAGACTCCCTGACAGGGTCAAGCTTTTCAAAGCAACCCATCAACAGATTATTTTTGGACTTGAAACTCTGTAGGTCTTGAATAGATTTATTTGGTGAACTCAGGTAGTAAAGCTTTTCAGATAGATTAATAGACTAAGTGAAGTGTCTTTCTAGACTATAATAGGAGGCTTAAGAGACCTCATTTTCTAAGAAATGTCAGCTATAGGCACAGAAGACTTCTTTGTACTCTGATTTTCTCCATGTATTTTCCATTTACATGAGCCAGTCCAAGCCCTCCTTCCCACTGGCAATGTTATCAGAGAGACAATACCTTTCTATAACAAAAATAGCACAGAAACTTGCATAAGAAAAATGAATTTGATAACAATAGAATGAGTTTCTCATAATAATTTAATAAATTGAAGACATGAAGATTTAAATCCTCCAGAAGAGCTGCATAAAAGGGACTGATAAATTCATCAGCTCTTCCAAGCTGCCCCAAGAAGCCAGACAATATTTCTTACCTCCTGTTCTACAGAGATCACCTATAAAAGAAAAACAGGTATTCAAGTCCCTCTATTATGCTCTTCTTTGCCTCTGGGGCTAAACTCACTGTTGAATCTGCTGTAAGTAAATGTGAAACATTTAAAAATATTCCAATTTGTTTCTAATCTTTTTCAGTATACTAATAGACTTGTAACACCCTTTCTGGTTAGGAGCACAGTTCTGAACACTGAAGTTACTATCTGAGCATAGAGCAAGCTACCGACCTTTATAGTTTTCCACTAAGCCAACAAAAGTCTGCAAAAACATGCCAGAAATGCAAACACAGTTAGGCTGTCACCAGCTTTAGTTAAGCACTGACAGTCCAATATTTCAAGAAGTCCTGAGACCTACAGAAACCACATCAAACAAACCAAATGACGAACTCCACGGACTGAAAAATCCCAGATTATTTTGCAACCATCGAAATAATTCATAAACATCTCTCCCTGCCTATCAATTTTCTGTCACATTGGTGTTATGAGTAAGGACAGCAGGAAATAATTTTACACTGAGTATATGCAATCCATAAACTAACACTGCCTCTTTAAGCACAGAACCTTTGGGATTTTATTATGTTTTAATCTATGTTCGATAGAAATTTTTCATCCCATCAAAATTATTGGGTTATATAAGGATTTGGATTGTGGCCAGCTAATAGGAGCCTCCTCCTTACTCTGAATCTGTCCTCTTATTTTGTTGAGGGACTACAGGAACATAAAGAGAGATTGACAGAAACAGGATAACTCAGTAGCCACGAATATATGGCTACACACTACATATTAGTTCCAAAAGAAGCAAGAATGATTTTATTTCTGTTCTCCATAAAAAACCCTTCCCTTCCATAAAATCTACTCATGATACAGTAGTTGAAAATCTTTCAAAGCAGTACCAGCAAACTCATCAAGGTTGTGGCCTAGAAGGGAATATTTTCAAGCCATTTCACATCTTAGAAAGAAGTGCAATTTAACTCTCTTGGCTCTGGATCCTTTTCTAAGCTGTGGCTTCCCTTCACTTACTTGGTCCTATTTTTCCTCCCTCCCAGCATCCTAAACCATTCTCAAATAAACAATATCCTGCTATCACATAATTAACTTTGAATAAAAATACAAGAGGAAGAGTATTACCAAGGAATAAAGATAAACCACTGAACCACCACAATGAAAATATTTTCTTTTACCAAAAGGACGGTTCAAACAAATGTAAATAAGTTCAGTATCTAGGATTTTCATGACTTCAGCTAAGCAGAATAAATGTGCTGGGTCAACCAATAAGTGAAACTAATCACGTTCTCCAGAGCTGTGCTCTCCTGACAAGCTGCATTCTCCGGCCTCTTTCTAAAATCGTTGTATCTACAGAGTCCATTCAAACTTCCCAAATGAGGGAGCGAATCCAAAGCTCAGTCAGCTAATTAGAGCCAACAACGTGGGAAATGCAAGATAATTATATTCTTTCCCTAAAAGATTTATTTCTGAATATCAGTTTTGGGAGGCTGGGGGGGAGCAAGTGAGAAATTAATCTCACGCTGGAAAACTTAACTCGCCTATGTGAGACTCTCATAAGGAATGAAGTAATAATACTCTGTCACTTATTAAGGAACATTACTGATTACAGCAATATTACACAAAGTTGCTGCTGTACACATAATTTTAAAATTTTTGTCCTTGATATAAGCAGAGGTTGTCTGCACAAAAAGAAGATGTGCATTTAATACATGATGCAATTGTACTGAAAAAGAATAAAATCACGCTTGAATGAAAAGAAAAATATAAATAAAAATCAAGACTTTTTATAAATAAGGATAATCAACCATGAGAGGAAGGGTTATTCCTCTAAAGTAATATAATCAGTGTTTCTGTGTTTAAAAAATGTAATTGTTGCCCAAGACTAAGAAAAGCTACCTAAATGGATGATTGTGGAAAGACTGTTCAGGTGAAGAACTTGTGATTAACTAAATCTGAAAAATAACCACTTATTTAAGCTAAGAAAGCCCACATGTTCTCTTTCTCCTGAAAAACAAAAAACCTACCCAAAAGCAGACATTTGAGTGACATCTAACGGGAGATCATGATGGAGACTACAGACATTGGCTCTTGCAATGGATATTGTTGCTAACAAGGAACAAAGTAGGGGCCTGAACCAGAATATCCAACCAGCATTTTATACAGCTGAGCAGACTGTTGAAAGGCAAGTTTGGGCATCTGAGTGTCCAATTTCAACACGTTAGTTCTCCAGCAAGGTGTTAATGCCCTTATGGACAAATGCAGAGAATACTGGAGAATATCATACAGAAAGTCTTTCAGCTACAAGCCACATACAAGCATCCTCTCAAATGATAGGATCGCCCTTACTTATTCCCTCCTCTGCCATTCTTTTCTTAAGAATCTGGATAATCATCATATGTAATCTTTATTATCACAATTGATCTTGTATCTTCAAAAGACAAGCAGGACAGAAGCAGTCATATTGCAGCTCCATAGAAGAATGAGAAAATACCACTTAGGGAAGGACACCTTTCCTTAGGATTCCTGGGAGATTTTCCTCTTTACTCTGAAACGAACTGTAGAAAATGCCCACAGTTTTCCATAATTATACATAAAAAAAAAAGGAAGAAAAAAGAAAAAAAGAGAGATTCATCACTGTACTCAAGCTGTCCTTTCTGCTGAGGAAGCCAAAGGTATTGAGAGTATGTATCTACCAAAAATACCTGCTTTACAGCTCACAGGTTGGCTTTGTGAGTAACTCGATACTGCAGCTGAATAGTCAAACTTCCATTCACACTTTAATTAGAGGTAAGGGGAGCGCCTACTGTTTGCATTTACAGTATCTCTGGTTCGTGAGCAGCAGGAGCAAGTTCAGCCATCACAACTGCTCAGCTTGTGCTGCTCTGATGCATCGTTTCAGCAGGGGAGGCTTTGGGAACAATTAAGCAGAGCCATTCACAGCTGAAGATATCCCCAAATTTTGCCAAGTGTGGTCGCTAGTGCTTTATCCTTGCTACTGTATCTTCTCAGCCACTGCATCACACAAATTGCCACCAGAATCCATCTCTCTATCTGCTGACAGCATGGGCGTGGAGGTGTCTATTCTCCCATGAACATGTAGGATATTTATCCCACTAACTCATCCACTTATACAGAGAATGAGCATATCCTGCCTCATAACAGGAGATTAAATTTTTGTAGAAAGCATTTAAAAATAAAGCATCATCAATTAAAGTGGTGGTATTTGACCAGCTTCATTGCAGAGACTGAGACAAAGGAAAAGCAAGCAGAAGTGTTGAGCAGAAGAGAGGAGACATAAAAAGTGGCTTGCTAGGATCTGAAAAATCCATGACAAGAGATGCTCAAATGAAGCTTTTTCATGGTTACAAATTCTACTTACGAGTTAAGAAAAAAATCTCTAACTATGAAGGAAAAGAAAGAAAGAACAAGAGAAAAAATTATTTTCCTATTCAGGAAATTGATAGTTTATAAACCTGAAATTATGATAAAAAATATTCCATTTTAAAGCTATCACAGATAATGCAAGCTGAGGAAGAATATGATCCTTTAGCAACCAAACAACACACAAAGTTACGGCAAATTTGTAAAGATTTTTATCACTATAATGCCAAAAAGAACTGCTAAAGACCATTTTAAGAACCATGGTGACACAAATCTGGTTCCATCAGGCACGTTAACACAATCTACTCCAGCTGTGATCTGGACTTACATATTTTCTGAAACCTTAAATGCAGTTATTTAATAAATTTGCTACAATTGCAAATACATTTTAAAACACACCCGAGCATTCTACAGTTACAACTGTCACCACTGTGTACTGCTGAAGTTATGTTCAATGTACCAAAGTAGTTCAGGTAAATATAGGGAGAGTCTGCTCTCAGGGTAGCAGCTGGAGGCAATGGTGTTATTTCAGATATAAACAAGGAAGCATTAGTAAAACTTACAATAAAAGTGCTCTGAGCACTTTAATCTATTTTTGATCACTCATGACTACAGAGCAAGACAATGGAAATTTTCAAGCACAATACTTAAAAATCTATCTAATCTTTGTTTACCAATCACAGTTTTTAAAAACAGGAATCCTTCGAGCATACAGCAATGCATCAATGAAAGAGTAAATTCTCTAAAATGTGAGAGGGGCTTTTATTTCAACTTTTGGGGTTCTAACTCATTTGAGTTGGAAGAACAGATTGTTCCAGTGAAGGGACAGAAGCTGCAGCCAACGGGCCATCTGCTGAGCTCCTCTCCAGTGGATCCCACACCGAAAGGCGTCGTGATGGAGCAACCCAGGCAACTGGGATACACATCATTAAGTAAGTGACAGAATGAAGGATGGAAAACTTTTGAGGGTAAGTGTAGGCAAACATGATCACTGCATCACTGCATTTTTTTAAAATAAAAAATCAGAAAGATGAACGTATTTGCTCTGAAGCCAGAAGACTACTACTGTGTGCACTGCAAACAGGGTTAGCCTCAAGGTTTTCTTTGATTTTAAAACAAAACTATGGTAATAGAGTAGATTTAAATTGTTTCTTTTCTATCTGCATCTTCTAAGAACTCCTTTACTCATTTAATAAAACAAAATGTTCTCCACCTCCACAGCAGAAGATTGTTTAGACCAGTTACCCACCGGAGTTTTGCTGTGTCAGCTCATTTCAACAGAAACTTGTAAACTGGTTGTTTCTAACAAAGGTACTAAAATATTTTCAAAGTCTGCTACTCCATTCTGTATTCCTTCAAGTAACTTTTAATACTTTTGAATTAGGATAAGAAAAGTCAATGTATACACTGCCTACAAGGACATATAATTCAGTGTATCATTTCATAACCCAGCTGTCAACAGAGACAACATTTTTATAATCCATGTATTGTATGTGTGCCAGTCTGAGATGAATAGTCCTGTAACTATAATCAATACTGTTCATTCAAACAACTGGCAGCAGCATTTCAGACAACTGGCAATTTCATCAGTTTTACTGGGCTGCCCAAAAATAAACAGCTTGAGAGGGATGAATGATCGCTGTGGTTATCTATAAATAATACTAATCTCAGTCATTTGTTTTAGAGGGTTCATCACTGGGAGCTGCAGAAGTCTCATATCAGTGCAAAAGGCATGGCAGGCTTCAAGAAACTAAAGAAATGCTGATGGATTATACTGCTGGCTTTTCATTCACACGGTTACTATTTCTACATACAGGCTCCACTGAAAGTTCCAGGATCCCTCCAGTGCTACAGCACTTCCAGCTTTGCAGGAAACTCACACCATCTCAAGGGCTGGTAAACACCTCAAAAGTCAAACCAGAAAGTTCCAGTGATCTGAGCAAACCTGGCCTGGGTAGTGACTAATGTCACTTACGAGGAAACAGGAGCAAGTCTGGGATCTTTACCCACTTCAGTGTGAAACTTGCCCACTCTCAAAAGAGTTTTTGGGAGCGAAACAAACCCAACAGCTCCATGTGAATGAGACAACGCTGAGGCTGCTGGGTGCGAGGTGAACCCGGGCAGATGGGGAACAGAAGGTGCCATTCACAGGCCTGTTCACTGTCTCTGGGAAGTGAAATAGCCCTTTTTTTTTTTTTTTTTAATTATGCTCTATCTGCTCCTATCTATCAAAGCAAGGCAAGAACAGAGAACAGAGAAAAAGGAATAAAGACAGCAGACTAAAGGGAAAAACCACATCTCCGCAGAGTACAGATCCCAAAGAAAGCTTTCAAAGCCCTGAAGTGAAAAAGATCTAATTGCTGCAGTTGTAGTGATTCTGTCTCTCCTGGCAGCCTGGCTGGGCTGTGGGCTATCACTGCAACACCACTGCTGCCCAGCACGAGAACCTGCAGATTGGTGGGTCACCTGCCCTGAGCCACTGCACATACCTTCTGCTCCTGCAGGACAATCTCCTAACCACTGTGAATTATTATTAGATTTTCTACCCTATTTCCCTGGTTAGGAATCACAAGATGGCTGGTGTGCGCTCTAGGGAAAACAGAGGAATGATCAGTTCTCCCAAGGACCTAGAGGTTGGCATTCCTTGGCTTCCAGGCAGGATTTGTGCTGCCACAAGGCATCACTGCAGAGAGCTCAATACACCACCGGACTGCAGCAATTCTCTTCTGTGGATACCACGAATGGGAGCCAAGGCCATCACCTCAGCTCCTTCACACAGAGTGTACTGCTCCAAAGAAACCCCATCAGATGAGCTCTGCAGAAATGCCCAAGCCCTCTGAATAGAGTACCAGGCAGGAAGCAACAGCACAGGTGTGCACACTCAGGTAACCAAACTGCTGGACCAAGTTTCAAAAGCTACATTACACCCCCTACAGCCACAAACGATCACTTTTCAGTCTTAAAGCCTGTTGCTCAGAAAATTTATATCCTGGTAATTAAAATAATCTTCAAGTTGTAGCATTATCCAATTTACAAGCTTATTGCTAGTTTAGTGTGAGTGACAATCAGCACGCCCAGCCACACCACCCCAGCATTTCAGCAGCATGTTTCTCGCCTAACCACCAACAGCAGAAAGATTAATGGCACCAACCTCTGAAAAGAGAACACTCACCAGTGGACAAACAGGGGGAAGTTCACAACCCACCTGATTCCTCTACACCTCTGAGAAATGAGGCAGGCTGTGGCTGTTTTAAAAGGAAAGCCTTGATGATATTGTAAAAGTGAAATTGTCTGCAGGACGTCTATACAGAAAAGCCAGCTTTTAAGAATGGGTGAATTTATCAAGCCGCACATCTTTATTGCTTTGATCATCAATATTTTAAAGTTACTACTTTTTATTCTGTATTAGCGATAAATCTCTACACATTTTAACTGTAATCATCACAGCACAACACGATACACTTCTCTTGGAGATTTACAGTTGGACTCAGTCACAGAAAACCACACAAACTGGGTAGGAGGATGGCTAAACTGGTAAAATAAAGTCTCTCAGTTTCAGGTAAATGAATAGGTGGCAGCATACACCATTATTAACCTGAAGTCCATAATGAGAGCTTAAATGAGCAGTTCTAAGTGGACACGGGCCTTTGTACCAGAGCCCCACTGCTGTGGTTGGCACTAATTGACCCTTTTGCTGGCAGGCTCAGGGGAGAAGGCAGGCAGCAGCCTCTGAACTGCAGGCCCTTCTCTGTCATGCAGAACAAAGTCACAGTCCTGATTATCCAGGAGGTTTAATCTTAATGCTCTACACTTCTATAGCTTCTTTAATCCAGGGATGAGGTAGGCAGGACAGCAGGGGAGACTCAAACTGCTATTGCCCTTCCCACACCCATTTTGCAGAAGAAAGTCTCCTGTCTTTGGAGTTTTCAGACACTTTTCGCAAGTGTACTCCACTCACACTGAATTACAGAGCTGAATTTCTGAGAAACTTAAACGACAGATTCATATTTCATACATAGCTTCACCCAAGGCTTCTGGAAAATGCAATTAATAACAATTTTTGATTTTAATCTCCTTACAGAGAATGTTACAATAGACTGAAATCAACCCAGCATATGCAAGAAATACACTGGGCTGATATAAGCAGTTTTAGAGACCACAAAGCAGAAAGCAGAATTTTGTCCAGAAAGATGTAATTTTTAAATTCATGTGGAGATCTTGATTAAGGCAGACTATTCCAGAGCAGCAGATTCTGGAATCAATTAACAAAACAATTCTTATTAACACAGAGAATCTCCAGACAGTACCAAGATAGCACAGAATCTTTCAGAAAAGTCCGCAAGGAAAATATACTCCAATATCAAATTGTATCCTCCAGCGTATGCAGAGATTGCCTCAAATCTCAAATGCATCTTACGTGAAACAGGGGCTAGCACTGCAGAACAACACAATAAGAATTTAAGACAGGAAGTGCAGATAATTTATCTGAATAAAGCTTCCAGGAGAATAACTGATTTATGTTGATGCTGATCCAAGCTGGAACATGACCAGGATGCAGAAGTTAGCAGCACCACTACCCACAATAGGTTCCCTATTTATGAAAAACAACAGGGTGTTTTTACAGATGAAAATAAGTTCAAATGTTAGCTTTATGCTTCAGCCAAAAGACCCTGTTTTGCCAGAGATCTGCTCTTGAACTATCTCTAGAGCGACTCAGAAAAAGGTACCATGTTTTTCAGTCAAGACTATCACTATTCATGCAAGCACCTAAGAGACACAGTGAGTTAAATTCCACAGAAGAGTCTATCGTCTTTAATGTCACACAGCCTCTATTCATGAAAGAATTGCAAAATCCATAAACTGAGGCAGAGAAAAATAGTGAAAGCTTCACAACTACACCCCCCCCCCCCCCCCCCAAAAAAAAAAGCTAGGGGGAAAAGGAAAAAAAAAAAGGAAAATCTGAAAGTAGAGATGGTATAAGTGCCTTCTGCTAAAAGCAAGGTCAGCACTTTCCACTGGAGACTATTTGATTTACACTATTTTGTTTCAATTGAAAAACAAAATCTTTCCTTGGCAGATTCTGCTCTACACAGTCTATTACAGATACCTCTGAGATACCCAGCATCATTTATAAAGGGACACTTATTACTGCTGAACGTGATCATTTTGCTAAAGTTCCCAAAGTTCCAAGAGGAAATATGTGCAATGCCACACAAGGGTGTATTCAGTTAGTTGCTGAAGTCAAGAGTCTGGACAACCTGCATAGTCCTGGAGGAGAGGTACACTACTGATTAAGATGGTCAGAATCTCCCTTGAAGAAACCATTGGCTGTCCTGGGCCTATATCCCCTACTTATCCAGAGGCTTAAAGTCAGGAATACTCCATGAGGGACTACTCTGCTTTCAGCCTTCACTGACTTCACTCCTTCAAACTTCCACAGAGCTACTTCAGATTTACGCTGGAGTCAGTCACGTCAGAGGAAGACCCCGTTATGTATCTTGACTGCCCCTATTTATCTAATGGGATCCAAAGAGGCTTTTTTTTCTTTCTCTTATAGTAGAAAAATGAAGCATTAAAACATGTGGGTCCCACAGATATACATAACTACACTCTGCATGAAGTCAAGCTATACTAGTGCAGCTTCAAGGCAGCTTCCGCACCCGGAGTGCCCAACTGGAGGGTTAACTGGTCTCATTTTAATCAATTTTGGGCTTATCTCACTGCTTTTCCAGGTTATAAAGTAAGTTGCCTGTAGATGGTGTGGAAAGACATGCCATACATACTTTAACTGACAAAAATCACCTATCCATAAAATCCATCACAAGCAGCTTGAACTATATACCCGGAAAAAAAGCAGACAGCTTCTTCCAAACCACACACAATTTTATTTTCACATCCATCATCTATATGTCATTATAAAAATTGGACAGAACAGGTGCTTTTAGACTGAAAAAGGCAGATTCATGCCTGCAGAAACGTCTTGCTAACTCAGATAGACTTCACCAAATTGTTTCAGTCAAGAAAAAAAAATGTACAAAACAGAAATCATTTCTAAAACAAAAACATTTGGTTTCAACTGAAACTGAGTCAATTTTTTTATATCTGAAACTATTAAAAAAGCTTTTATTTTTAATTCTCTCATTTTCTGCTTGATTCCAATCTGATCTTTAAAACCTTTTTTTGGAACTACAACTGAAATGAAAGATTAGAAGTCACACAGCTTCCATCATTTTCTATCATGATGTTCTGGGATACACAATTAGTTTGTGGGATGCACAGAACAGCAGTGGGATCATGGTTCTATAGAGGAACTTGGTCTGAGCTGGCTGAGGCATTCAATATAAATACATAAAAACTACCATTAGTCATGAGAATCACTCTGCTGACATGGCTGAAATAGGAAAGAAATAGGATTAGCTGGCACAGTACGACCATGTACATTTTTTCTCTTTAGCATTATTTTCTATTCATCAAGAAGTCCTAAGCAAATAAGCACAAAAAACGACGTTTTAAAAAAATTCAAAGTTGGATAGCAGGTATTATGCTGATTGTTTGCTCATTCAGCATTTCCTCAGGTCCAACTCCATTTGACATATTCCACAGTGGTAGTGAAGCCACTCTGCAGATGCTACCTGAGCACTGCACAAACACTACGGAGAAAGACGGGGGACTATATTAAACTTGCTAGACAATTTAGAATCCCCCTAACAGTTTTGGTTCAATGCAGGGTTAGACTCTGGGTCAGTCCTTTGCAAATCAATACACACTAATTAGCTCTCATCTAACTGCTGGGGAAAAGAATGCACGTGAACTTGAGTTTTCTGATCAGCAGACTTCATTAGAATTCAAACTTGGTGACACAACTGGTAAAGTCTAAGAAGACGAAACCTCTGTAAACTGTAAGAATCAGTGTCCCTCCTGTAGAGAGGCTTCGGAAAGTCCATCACCTGAAAAAACACACCAATTACTACCTCTCCCCAAACCATCTTCCCCCCTGCACCTCCTCCACAGAAGAAAAACGCAAACAACGACATCAGTGACAACCACCAGAAAGTTTTAAGGAATTTAACATGCACAGCGGGGCACAAAGGCAAATCAAGGTGTGTGTCATGACAGAGCAAACCTGTGATTCGCAAGACCTGATCCATGTTCGCTAAGCGGCTGCAGCACCTATCTTGGACTCAGATCTCTGAAATGGAAATGAGACAACGAAATCATGGGAGGCAGCAACCCCTGAAATGCACTGCTGCACATCTCAGAAAATCTGGCAGCTGTGAGATACTGATTACAGCACGTTTTACAGACCTCCCTGAGAGAAATCAACAGACAGCAGCACTTCTAGTAAAGATGGTTCTTTCTCCCATCACTCAAATAAGCAGTTTGAGTGTGGGATAAGGTAGGCAAGAATTGGGCACATGCTGTGCTGTTGAACTATGGACCATACTTGTAATAAAGACCCCGGGTGCATAGGAGACAAAGAAATTTCCAATATTAAATTTGCTTCTTCTCCAACAGTTTTGAAGGGCTGAAAATTCCTCCTTTGTTAAGTGATAGATTGGCTTGCTGTACAGCTTCGACACATGTTCTCCCAGGTCCATCAGTGGGAATGTATGTCTTCTTCCAGCAAGGACAGCAAATTTCTAAGTGCTAATTTCAATTCATTTTTCAATAGGATGAAAAGTAGGCTGGATTTTGGTGGGGATTTTCTTCTTTTTTTTAATCTTTTTCCTTTTTGGTTTTTTTTTTTGTTTGGTTGTTTGGTTGTTTGGTTGGGTTTTTTTAGGAAGTGGAAGAAGTGATCAGTAAATCAAAAAAGGTGCTGTTGCAGAAGCTCTCCGAGTTTTTCAGTGAAAACAACACCCTGCAATACCTGTCAGATACAGGTAAATTGTACTACCCTTGTATAAGAGATAGCAAAACTGCACTACCGAAAAGGACAAATCGACTTACTCCCAATCATGCTACGAGCCACCAGAAGATGCCACAATTTCCCAAGTTCATTCCCTTTACCACATAGGCTGGACCCAAATACTCGATGTTTGCATACGACAAAACTACCAGTGGTGAAATCAGCAAGCACCATTACACTCATCAGCCCAGGAGAAAGTGTGAAAATAATGAAGTATACAGAAAATGAAGTAAGTATAGACTAGATACCATCAGAGAGTGGGTATACCTTTCCCAGAAAGCTGCATATGACTTTAGAGACAGTCCTTTTATTAAAAAAGTCCCAAGACAATGAAGTCCCCATACAGTCCTGCATTTTTTTTAAAATTCTTGATCAGAGTTTCAAACATCACATTTAAATAAACTCCAACAAATACAAGCCCAGCACAAGGGCAGGACCATGCATCCAAAGGCAATCACTTAAGTTACAAGTGGTCTGAAAGTGAACATGTAAATTGCACTTGACAAAACCAAGCAAAAAAACTTTCAGCATATCTGAAATGTCCAAACAGTCTGGTAAAATAATTACATACAAGTGACCAGACAGATCATTCCAGCAGAAGAGTGCTCACCTGAGCTATTATCCAATTTCAGGAGAGCAATTCACCCTTTTTACAAGTGCCTGGGCAAGTTATCCACAGCACTGTGTCCCTGCAGATTGATCCTCATGCATAAGGGCTCTGTGCCTCCTGTGTAGTGTTTGTGTCAGGGTTGCACATTGCCACTTGCTATTTTAGAAACAGTTAAGATGATAAAACAGATCCAGAGCCTCAGACAAAATGAGAAGGATATGCAGGAGTGAATGCTCCGTGGATACACTGACGTAACATGTTACTACATTCACTCTTCCTCTTCACACAGACACCTCAACACCTGTTTCTCTCTTGCTCTGTGTATGTACGATGGTTTTACCACTAATAGTTACATCTGCGTGAGATCAACTGAAAAGGCATGCACTGCCTTTGAATATTTCACATATAGCTACAAACTGATATATGAACTCTGCATCTTTGGTGATATTGAAATATCTCCAAACTCCCCGGTACTGTGAGGCTGTGTGGTATTATTGGTGTCCACACCACAATGACTACAAACAGCCCAACAGCAGTGTCTGCTCTAGAGTTCTCATCAGATGAGTGCACATCAAAAACTCTAAGATGATTTCAAGTTTGAAGTTTCTAAGACACCTCATACTCTGAAGATCAACAATAATATAAAGCATGTGATACAACAAAGGGAAGCCTCTGGCTCTGATGGGAAATATAACACACACATTTTTAGAAAATACCCATGGATGAAATCTGGAAGTTGGTTCTACTGCTGTGATCATCACAGTTTCACAGAAAGTGGTTTAATCTAGATCAATCATTTAATCATTTCTATCATTCTATTTTTAGATCACCTCATTGTTCCAGTGGAAGTACAAGCTCCCATACAGCAAACCCCATGACAATAGGTACAGAGCTTTTGGCTGCCTTATGAGCTTCCTTAAAAAGGGGGTCATGGCCTTCCAGTGATCTCTACTCTCCAGCAGCACAGAAAGTACTGCTCTCAGGCTGCAACTTAAAAGCCAAGACAAATTCACATAAACACGTTTCTCAAAATAAATGAACACAGGTTTTCAATTATATGGGCTGGCTTGGTTTGAAATGAACTATGAAACCAAACTGTTGCTGTTTTAAAAATAACACATTCTAAAACATTTTAAGGATGCCTACTAAATCAAAATTAGCATTCCAAAATTGGTGATGACAATATATGTACTTTAAATGGAAAATGTTAAATCGATGGTTTGTGACAATAAAGAATCGCTGCAAATACATCAGCTCCCTCATTTCACACCTTCTTGCATAACAGTCCTACACTTGCAGTAGGACGGCCTCCCACTGCCCAGACACCGAACACAACGAACCCAGAGAAGAGAAACCCACTGTTTCTGTGGCTCTTGGACAAGCTCCCAAGTCAGCCTTCAACAAAACTGTGGGGTTTTTCTGTTGTTGTTAAAAGCTTCTGTCACAGGCTTGTTTCCCATCATGGCATCTCCATTTCCTCCCAGGGATAAACTACAGCTGTCACATATTTTATTGGAATGTCTAGTTAATCAGTAGCTCTCCATCCCACCTTAATAGCTCTACGGGTGCTCCAGGCCCAGCATCATATAGGAAACGTGAACAATTTCATGTCTGCATCTGCACAAAATCTTTCTGAAACTAGAAGAATAAATGGCACTCTTCATCATGCTTTACTCTTCATTCGTTTGGTGAATTCAGAGTTTCTCAAGTGTCCATTCATACAACATATTTTTTCTGTCTCTACAGTGTGAGTTAAATGGAACCCTAACATCTAAACAGTACATCAATGTTATGTATGCAGCAAAGAAGGAAAGAAAGGAGAGTCAGTTTATTTTAAAATTAATTAAAAAGTAATAAAACCTAGTTGAAGGTGGTAGGGTTCCTTCTGCTAACACTGAAATCACATTCAGCTTAATGAAAAATCACCTGCTCTGCCATGAAGTGGAAACAAACTTCAACTGGAAAACACCTTTCACCTTTAGACCTAGGCCCAATACTGCAAAAGCTCCGACCCCTAAACTGAAGCCACCTGATTTTGTCATACAGCAGTAACATACAATACCTGAGCACCTTCTGCAGCACATAAAAGGCATTCTCAGTGATCTGTAATGAGTAGAGTTGTGCAGAAAGCACATTTCCAGGTGTTTTACCACAGAATGACGCAGAAACCAGAGTGCATTCCATGTCAGGAGAGTTCGGCATCTACCCTGTGCTCGCTACTCACACAAAGCCACCAGTACACGGCCCAGACTTGGCAGGACTCTCAGAGACACATGCTTATGCTTTTGGCAGAAGGGAGCTGACCACTTGCAGCATCAGTGTCCTCTGCCAGCTGGCCAAAGAGCACACAGATGCAAGGGAAGCAAATTATCTGCCCACTGGCAAAGAGAAATGCTGAACAGCACCTTAGGAAAAAGCGTGTGTGCGCATGTGTTCCCGTGTGCGAGTGAGGGTGCGTGTGAGCATGGAAACACAGACACCTGTGCTTTGGGAAAGAGAGCAAGACAGTCAAACTGGGAAAATTGGCTGCTACTAGTCCTGGGGCAGCATTTTCTGCAACATTCTCACAACAATGAACAGGCACTTTCCCCATTAAAATCTTCCAAGTTGAATTTTAAAGATTAAACACAAGGACAGTGAAGATGCCAAAGTATATTTTTCTAAGAAAGTCTGAAATCAGACCCCTTCAAGAATGGACCCATACAATCACCTAGAGGATTTTAGCAACTTAAGCTTAGCATGTCTTTGCATCTTCCCTCTTTATTTATCTCTTGAAGAATGAGAGCTTGTGAAAAAGCTCTCATTCCCAATACACATCAACATTCAGTAAAATACAAAAAGCCTTCTGGGTTCAGAAGGTATATTAAAAAAAAGTCAGAAAAACTAATGGGACAAGAATTTGTAGCTGATAGGTTAGGTTTAGCTGAGAGATGGAATCTGTCTGCAGATTAATTAGATTCTGCAATCACAGCCCCTTTTCATCCGCACGCATCCCACCACTATCATTACATGATCAACAGATTTTAATGAAAACTAATGCTTTCTTTTGAGAAATTCCATGGAGACTATGTATAAGGTTGAGTTTACTTTTCTAAATATCTCTTGAAAATTGTACATAACGCAAGTGCACATTTGTCGGCTGTAAAGGTGTACAACAGCAATTTTTTGCAATGACAGTGCAGAGAGGGAATATGAGATCTGTGTGCTAATGAGCTGACACTGCAGAGGCTGGAGCAGTGTTAGTATAGTGCACTACAAGTGCAGAGCAGAACGACATACGTGGGTTATTTCTAGGGAATATGATCTACAGAACTACACACACAATTCAACATTAATACCAACATCCTTCATCAGCGGTTAGAAGAAAAGCATGAAAGATGTTGCTCCAGTGATAAATTTATATATTTGAGTTGTTATATTCATATGATTTTAAAAAAGCCAGCTCAGTCCCTGCATGAGCATCTAAAAAGAAAATATAACATGATTTTGATTTTATACATTCACAGATCAAGTTAACTTCCTCTCTGTTTCTTCTGATAGCAAAAAGCTGCATATTTTAAAAGATGTAATAATTTCCCTGGAGCCAACTGATAAACTTCAATTCACCTTTAAATACTCAGGAATTTTCATCTGTGTTTGCATTTGTTCTCTGTTAAGATATCATACAGCTAAATAAATAAATGGGTAGATAAATACAGTGGATTAATACTGTATGAATGTGTGTAAATTAAATATACAGAGAGGGGCTCGGTGCTAGCAGTGAAGCAGGGAATACATGTACGTAAATCAGATTATGCATCATTTAACTGAAAAAGGAATGAGAGGGAGGGGCTTAGGGCAGGAATTTTCTTTTGCTTCTAAACAAGTTTCTTCCTATGTTGGGATATTGCCAAATCAGCCGTACCAGAGGTGGGCAGTTTTTCTCTGGCTCATGAGAATACTTCAGAAGAGGTTTTTTTCTCTTGCCTCTGGAATGCACCAGATTGCATCAAGCGGGATGTGCAGCTGTACAGTAAGAACATAAGTCTTTCCTGAGCAGAGCCTCCCTCAATTTCTGCACACATGAACACTTACTACAGTCACTACCATATAAATCAAAGCAAAGGAGAAAGAAAAGTATTATTTTATGGATACTGACTAGTACAGGCACGAGGCTCAAGCTGTACATGCTACTTTCTCCAATTTCCCCTTAGTTCCTGTACCTATCCCACCACAAAGTCAGCCCCAGTCTCCCTCTCCAGTGAAGGCAAGCAGTGTCACTGCAGGTTTCTCTACCATGGATCCCTGCCAATTGCAAATATTGATCAAACGGCTGTGTGACATCACTGGAGACAATATATGCTTATCTCCAAGTGAAGTAAAAACGTTGTGGAAAGAATTCCTTCATGGATGTGGTAACGCCCTGAAATCATCTGCCACTCCACTAGGAAGCGAGGATGTGATTAAAGGTACTTAAGCTGGAATGTTAACTAGGTAATAGGACGAGCTTTTAGTTCATCCTAATGCATTGA
>NW_020897734.1:901484-954759 GCF_003984885.1 Neopelma chrysocephalum
TCACTTTACTAAAATAACCACAGCTTTAAATAACCAATGACAAAAATCATTAGATGTCAGAAGATGAATAGCACACTGACTAAATATACTGACTGCCCCTCAACAAGCGTATGGTTCACTTGTCTTGGTGGGGTCTTTAAAGAAGTGCTGGTAGAACTTTTAAAAAACAATTAATAATTAATCACCTAAGCAGTTCAATGTATTTAGTTTAAATCCATATAATTGATATTTAGGAAAGTGTGTTTGAGATACAGCCTCTTGAAGGGATTACACTGATTAAGGATTAATAGTCTGATGTTTGTTGTAAGAGCTGTTGAGGCTGGATAGGATTAGTAAAATAAGATGCAAAGTAGAGACACGCTTTTATTTACCATTTTTTTCACTTTACCAAATATTTTTATTGAATACTACATAATTAACCCCCCTGCAAAACTTTTAAAGGTCTTAATTCAAAGCCCTTTGAAAAGTGTAATGCTGCACTACCAAAAAGCAGTCACATGGGGGATATATTAGAATATCAATCCAAAATTTGTCCAAATATTTCCTTATTGTATATTTTCTAACCATCAACTTTCTCGGAATATACAGTGGGACAGAGGAATATAAGAACTATTCTATCCCCAATAACAAAAAAATAAAGAAATAAGATATTCAAAACATGAAATTGTTTTAAAGTAAAAGATATAGGTTTTCTGTACTCCAGTACTTCATTATATTAGTACAATGCTTCCTGTTTGAACAGTTTATACTGTGAATATAAACCTGCATACTGTGAGATGAAACCTGTTTCAACACAAAGTTAGTATGATGCATTCAAAGGTCCTTTAGATCATGTACAGACATAAATCTGCACATTGCAAAGTGCATCAACTATCTTGCAAGAGGACTCCTTTCATTTTCAAAGGTTCAAAATCAAAATTGTATAGAACTGAATTTGGAGACATCAGTAAAACAAATATCCAGGAACTACTACTGGTAAAGGAATGCTTTTTAAAATGCAGAACACGCACATGTCTTTCTGAAAGAGATTTTGCATTTTAACACCACATTAGCAATACTCAAAGTTCTGTTTTGCATCTTCTGTTAATAAAAGCTCAAATTATACGTATGCACTGCTTGTGCAGAGCTATTTCTCATAACACCAAGCGTTCTGATCCCATTTTCTCTCCCCTCAGTTCTAACGGTATCTGTCAGTTTACAGTCAGTCTCCTCAGCTTTTCACAGGAGTCGCACTGTAAGAAAACAACTCAGTATTTCAGGGCAGAGAAGGCAAGTAAGCCCCTCTAGCTTTGTCCCCTCAAGGTCACGTCTAAACAGTTGTTTCTGATCTTTTCCTACATGGCATTATATGCAAATTATGCCTTTTCACACACCCAGGTTCTAGCCTCAACAGAAAAGGGATCTTCAGTGGCAATTCACTGATCACAGCTACACAGCACTGATATACCAACAACATGGTTGTTTTTCCGGAAAACAAAACTAAAGGGATGAAAAGAAGCGGTGAGAGAACTTTTCCTAAGGTACTATTCAACCATATAATGCTGCAAATCTACTAAACCTCAAGTCACTGCACACATTTGTTGCACTGTATTGCATGACTGAGAACTCCAGGCTACCAGGGAGAAACTGAATGTAAAGATACATAACAAATAAATATTTTTTAAAAACCAGGTATTTACTTACAAGCATTTGTCACTGAAAAACTGTTGGAAGAGTCCAAGTGATCTACATGATAGTTCAAATGGAAGGGCTTTTCTGTGGTATTTTGGTTCGTGTTGTATAACTGCACAGCAAATCGAAACGCACTGTGCTCCTGAACAGTGTTCCTCATGAAAAGTCCACCTAGGATGGAGGAAAAAAAAAGGATAAAAAGGGAAAAGGTATTTCAGAATGAATTTTGAGGAGAAACAGTGCCAATAAGTTACATTTGCATGCTGCACACTGCAGGAAAGAATGAACAAGAGCAGGCTGAACCTGAGCCCATAACTCTGACAGATCACCTACATGAAATACACATTCCAAGTCCAAAGTTAGGCTTTTAAAACTACACATCACATCCAGGTGCCCCCGAGCGATGGGAGTCGCTGGGAGCTGCAGGTGCACCTTGAAAACCAGGCCACTTCCACACGGATGCTCACACAGAGCTTTAAAAGTCTAACTTGGGGGACCGTGGCTCCTAAATCATCTCCAGACTAACGAAATATCGCCACTGTAGAGTTATGTGCGAGGACACGGCGGCGTGGCAAACGTGCGGTTTCACGGTCTGGTGGAGCGATAGCACGGCCGAGCCAAAGGATGCTCCGAGGGACGGCAGGGAACAGCCCCCGCTTCACTCGCTGCCCTCAGCCTCACGGCTCGCTCGGCCCCGGGTTTAGGGCACGTCGCTACAGATTCACGCCGTGACTCTCTCACATTATGTGCTCCACGGGATGCGCCGCTCCAGGGCACGGTTCCGCAGAGCGCGGACCCGATCCCCGCCGCTCGCAGGGGAGCGGGAGCCCAGCGCCGCTCGCAGCCGCCCGCCAGCTCAGCCCCGGGCACCGCCGCTGCCTCTCGCCCCCAGCGAGGGGAAGGAACCGGAGCGGGGCTGGCTCCTTCCCGGCGGCGCCCGGGCTCGCCCCCCGCTCCCCTCCGCACAACTTCCCCTCGGCTGGCGGGGAAGGCGCGGGTCGCGGTGCCGCGGCGGGCGCTTACCTATACTGATGGTGTTGGGGAACCCCGCCAGAGCCTCCCCCAGCAGCCCCGCCAGCAGCAGCAGGAGGGTCCGGGGCGCGCTCTGCCCCATTTTCTTCAGCCCCTGCAGTTCAGCCCCTAAACCGAAACTGGCGGCACAGGCATGGGCGCAACTGGAGACTCGGAGCGGTGTCAATGGTGGTGGCGATGCTGGCGGAGGTGGTGGGGAGGATGGTCCCCCTCCTTTCTTCCCTTCTTCTTTTTTTTTTTTTTTTCCTCTTTCCTTCCCCAAATCCCTCTGCTCTCGTCTTCACCCCAGCCTGGCAGGGCTCATTGGCTGCGAGATTGCCTTTCTCCCCCCCGTCTCCAGCAGCCCCCCCCCAGCGCAGGGACTTCCCCCAAAGATGGTGGGTAGCGGAGCCGGCGAGGCTGCTCCGCCCGGGCCGGGAGGGGGTTATCGATCAAACTTGGCGTGAGGCGGGCTGGCAGCCGCTCCGCTCCGCTCGGCCCGCCCGCCCAGCCCCGGCGCCGCCGTCTCCCGGCCGCGGCTCCGCGCTCGGGGCTGCGGTCGGCGGGAGCGCACCGGCCTCACGTGGGGCGGCCCCCGGGCTGCAGCTGCCCCTTTAAAGCTGCATCGCCTCGGTGTGTGTGTGAGTGTGTGTGTGTGTGTGAGAGTGCGGTGCGTGCGCCTGTGGGCGGGCGGGGGAGGGAGCGAGCAAGGGAAGGAGGGGCGGGAGCCGAGCCGGGCTGAGCCGGGGCCGGCAAGGGAGGCCGGGCGGGTGAGGAGGAGAAGGCAGTCGGGTCCTGGTCGTGCCCGGCGGGCGGTGCGGGCGCCCCAGGACCGCGAGCCGAGAGGCGGCAGAGGCTCCTCGGGGCCGGGGGCGAGAGGCCCGGTGAGGGCCGGGGCAGGCGGGCGGCGCTGGGCCCCGCCTGAGGGGAGAGCCGGGAGCGCACGGGCTGCCGAGGGAGGGCTGGAAAGGGCCACAGCAAGGGATGCCCAGGCACTTTCCCGGAGGGGCTGCCTGCCTCGCGCCCTAGTGCTCCCCATCCCTCCTCCAGTGCCAGCGCCTCGGCACGGAGGCATCATCCGCCTACTGTGCCATGAAGTGAAGAAAGGCAAGGAAGAGTTTAATCCCACACTAGGGAATATTAGGTCCTTCCCAACCAGCTCTAAAGGAAGGAACTCCAACGGAGTCTCCCGGTTTCATCCCCTGTGCTGTAGAAAGGCAGGACATGTCTGAGCTGCCCCAGTACAGAGCACAGCATGGGCAACCTGATGGGGAGCAGCCAGGTGTGTGCCGGACATCCCGTGTACCTGGAGCACGAGTCCTGAGCCACTTGGTCTGCACATCCACAGGGAGCTGTCCTGCTGGGTTGAAGCTTGGTTCTCTGAGGGGTTAGTCTTGTACCCATCTCCTGGAAACCTCCCTGTATGGATCCTGCAGCTCTTTTCTTTCTGCTGCTTTGGGGCTCACAGAACTATACAAAATGTAGAGATAAAAGAGATATTAGGTCAAGTAGTCCATCTCATAGGCCCAGCAAAGACTGTTCTTGCCTTAGTGTTTTCCCTCTGATTTCAGCAGGTTGCTTTACCTTAGTGTTCCTCTGCTTTCCTTTTTTAATCTTAATCTTAGACACTGGCACTGTTTGGGTCTATGTTCAGTTCTTTTAGGGATAATATTAAATGCAGTTGGCTTTGCATTTGCAAAATAATCAACCAGTGCCACTGGCTATAAGTGGTCAAGTGGTCAAGACGTAAGATTGTGGCAGGTTACTGCACATATGCTAATGAACAACATCAGAGATTCAAACCACTACCCTTGAGGGAAGCCAAAAGAACAGGTGAAGAGCAGGTCATCACAGTCATGATGCAGGAGTGTAACATATGGTTTTAGTGACATATGTGTGACACCTACTTACCCTAAGGTGCATAAATTGGTTGCTACCTGTTGTGTTCCTTTATGAGAATCATACCCAGAAGATGAAGTTTGTTCCAGTTCAGGGAGGGGTAAGGATAAGGCTGTGGGGTGGACGGTAATGTTCCCTGTTTAGATTGAGATGGCAGGTGTCACTTTCTCTCTTTTTAAGAAATAGTCATCTGTATGGACAGGTGGGTTAAGGTTCATTGTTACATCCACAGTACTCCTCAAGTTCAAAGCACTCTATGCATATTATCTATGAATTCCTGTAAACATCTCCATGAAGCATGATTATGTTCTTCCCTTACAGATGTCAAAACTTAAAAATCCGGGAAAGCAACCAGCCCAGCTCACCTAATCAGGAAGTTTCAGACCCAGGATTAAGATCATGAGCAGCAGCCCAGTTTCACTGTAGAACACTCTGCTCCCAAATGTCCTTTGGTAAGGATAGGGGATCTGAAAACTACAGACAGGTACAGAAAGTTTAGACATTCAAGATAGTTGTCAAAAGCACATTTTTATAACCAAATAATTTCTCTTTCCAGTTCCAAACTACTTATCTTTTCCTATTTTGTACACTGCCAGCCTATTTCTAATGCATTCTCCACAAAGTCCTGCTGTCCTCTTTTTTTTTTGGTGTCCTTTGCTAGCGGCCCTACTTTCTTCCTGTTCACTTGCTCTCACAAAGTTCTTCTCTCCATCCCTGCAGCTGAATATTCCAGGCTGACTGCCACCTGCCACACTGACAGCTGATGGTGCACTGACAAAAATATGAAAGAAATTATGTTTAACATTATAGATGTTAGAACAAGAGAAGAGATAAAATAGGCCTAAATGAATGTGGCATGTGTCAGTCTCGGTTTCACACACTGCCAGTAGGGTGGGTACCTTGTCTCCAATAAAATGGTGCTTCACAGCCTAATTTCCAAATGGACAGTCTTGTGATAATCCAAAATACATCTGTGCTGAGAGACAAATGAATTTTCATTATCACACACATTTTTCATCCTGAAGCCCCTTGTGTGTTGTTATTATTGTTATTATTATTAGCATTTTCAATACACACTTTGCTTGTTTGCTTATGCAGTCAGATTCATGGCAATCTTTGCAGATACAAATGGTACAGCAGCCATTCCATATGGATTTTGGAGAAATCCAAAGAGACCCCATCCCAGTTCATCTTTCTTACAGTGAATCCAGTGTGTTCTCGGAAAAAATGGTAGGAGATTACTTGGCTCAATGTGGATATTAATGCCATGTAAATAGTTTATATACTTTGCTAGGGATGCTCAGTGACTCAAATTAATGAGTTCCATGGTAACCGAGGTCATACCAGATGCTTTCCCAAACCTTCCCTTACTAAATACAACCAAGATTTTGCAGGATAATCAAGCTTCATGTTTAGATGATCTGTAGTGTTCTGAGACACTGGGGATTCTGTGTACTATCTATCTATCATGAGAAGGTAATGATTTATAATTAGCTAATGTGTTCTCCTTGTAATGTCTAATAGTAGATTAGAAAAATGCAATGGAATTTGGGACACAGCGTTCTCATTGTGCTTTCTGATGTTACTAGGCTAAACCCATAGTGTTAGCATAAAGTCATAGCAGAATCTACAGCAGGATTCTGTGGCTGAAGCTTCACCTTAACTGCACTAAGCTGACTTTATCACTTTTGTCATTCCTTTCTCTAATTGTAAGACAGATGCTTGGGCAGCAAGTTTTTAGAAATCATGGTACTTCTTCCAATATGAACCAAATCAGGCCATAATTGCCAACAAATGTTTTACGTGTCTTACAGCCTTTTTTTTGTTTGCTGGTTTTAAACTGGGTGTTTCTTTATAAAAACAAAGGATACACAAGTCACTGAACTTTATGTTAATGTCAGCATTTTGATTAGCTAAACTGATTATTCTACAATAGAAAGTTAACAGATAGAGTGATAGTGGGGAGAGACAGAAGCAAAGATGAAGAGGGATTCAGGGACAAGATGAAACTACAGATAGAAGGAGTCAAGGGGGAAGTACAGTGTCAAAAGAGGGAAGATGAATACAGACATTACAGCTTCATACATTTTGGAAACCATATCAAAAGGACATGTAGTTAAGATTTGATTATATTATGAGTGGCCATAGAACAAACTGTCGAAGCTCTCCTGTTTACCTTTCATTACCATGCAATAACAGAGACATAAAGTGAAATTAAAAGGCTGCAGACCAGAGACAGTTTAACAAATATTCTGCTGTGCAGTTTATAGCTAATCTATAAAGCTGTCTTCTACACAGTATTCTCGGCAAAAATAATTGTTTTTAAAAGTGTCAAATTTTATGTGAATTAGCAGAGTAAATGCATTAGACTAACTAGTAAAAAGCTGTAGGGATTAATATTCAGAATTCATGGCAAAAAGTTGCTCCTGGTTGCCTCAAGAAAGACCTATTCCCTTATGCATGATGGGAGTTTACAGTGTGTCTAAAGCTCTGTAAAAGTTTTTTTTTTCTGGTCAGTTCTAGAGATGGGTTAGGAGACTACTTGAATCATTGATTTGTTTTTATTAATTCTTTTCTAAGAATGGTTAACAGGCAAAATCCTGGAACTATGGAAATGTACAGTAGGTTTATTACCCATACCATCAGAGCTAGAATTGTACCCTATACATCCTGGCAGAATAACAGGGTCTGGCACGTAAGAATATGTTCTAGTACATGGAATGATGATCAAGATTTGTATAGGAACAGGGACAAAGAGGGAACTTGTTCATAAATAATAGTCATTCCTCCATTGCTGGAGTCTAATTCAACTTTAGGTAGTAGAAGCAAATTCATCCAGCAACTTTTATCAGAACTGAGCACGGACTGTTATGGTAATAACCTGTATCTATTACAATTGCACAACTAAGACACAAACGTGGAAACAGTCAGTATGTACAAATGTCTTCATATTTCTTGGGCATGTGGTATCTTCAGGATACATAGTTCTAATTCTAAGAGCTATGGAGCTGCTGGAAATGGAGTATTATTATAGTCCCATAATGTCAGAAACAATTTATATTACCTTCTGCTTTCCGATTAACTGTACACTAGGCACTGCTGGCATAACACAACCCTGCAATTCTTACTTAAACCTGTACTTTTGCTGTGCTCATCTGTATTTATTACATCAGGAAGCAGTAAATCAAATAAAAGTGTAATGGTAGCCCCTTTATACTGTTAATAAAGTGAATCCTCTCTCTCTTTTTATTATATACCTATGAATACAGTTTTCAAGCAATTGTGGGAGTTATATCCAGTTCATACCCATTTCTGTTGTGAAAGATATGACCACTGAATATTTAATTTTTGTATATAATTACTGAAATATACTCTTCTTAAAGACAATCTAGTTTAGCTCTAAGTAGTGAATAATTGCTTCTGATAATTGTTTGCCAATCAAAAGTCTATTTTCCTTCCAGTGTGAATTTGTATGTTACCATAGCTCACCTCATCTCAGTTCACATCTGCATTAGTGTCTTCTAATGAGAACATCTTTGGAAAACAACACATAGATTCTTAGAAATGAATGTTCAGACAAAAAGAATTTACGTTTTTCACTAAAGCTTTATGGATTTCAGATTTGTTTTTTTCCACTTTATCAGACAGAGACTCCTACCCTCCCTTAAGCCAGCAGTCTGGTAAAGTTTCAGAGCTGACATTCAATTCTCTTCTAATTTCAAAGAATCTCTTTTACTTCTGGAGTGAGCCTTTGCAGCACTAGGGTATGGAATCAACTCTCTTTTTTTTAGAATTCATTCAATTCATATAAATAAGGTATTAGTTAATATGGGAAGGATATTAGACAGAAAATGAACTTTAATCTGTCTCCTTTAGTCCTGGGGAATATAGTGTTTGTGGAGTATTGGTCTCTCCCTTGCTTTGTCACTACCCGAGAAATATCACTTTGAATGTGAAAAGATCCTCCTATGCAACTTGTATGGAAAAAAAGCATTTCCTTAGGAAACAGCCCAGAATCTGAGAAGGCAATAGAGAAAAATCATAGGAGGAGAGAGATATCCTGTTGCAACATTGCAGTGTAGCCCACAGGCTGGAGGTTTTGACCCTTGTGCACTAAAAGATCTAACACGAGTCTTTAAATCATACTTTGTCATATTGTGAAGGACTTGCAGTGTCCATCTGCACAGATGAATTTCACCCAACATGATTTGTTTCATTGATTTCAGTGAGACAACTGAGAGTACAAAGATGGCTACAGTTGTACCCTTAGGTTGATGTGAATAACACAACATGGTTCTGATAATCTCCAGCATTCGGGAGACAAGAAAATCCTTCAGAAAGCCAGTGCCTTGTTTGAAAAGATGAGATATTAACAATATAGCCAATGTTAACAGAAGTGTTCTCATGCTTTATGAAACTTCCATTCCTGATTAAAAGTTGTTTGGTTTTGTAAGTCACACCTTGTAGCAATTGTGCTGGATCATGGTAATTACAGTATAAAACTGATTGACTGTTTGATTGCTCTTTCAGCACAACAGAAGGCATAAGAAGTGAAAAAAAAAACAATTGCAGAAGGGTTTTGTAATAGCAATTCTCACCTTACATCAGTTTGAAGAGTCTTAAGCATTTTCCAATA
The DNA here is from genome assembly GCF_003984885.1 of Neopelma chrysocephalum. NCBI lineage: Eukaryota > Metazoa > Chordata > Aves > Passeriformes > Pipridae > Neopelma > Neopelma chrysocephalum. The sequence goes on from NW_020897734.1 coordinate 910,702, forward strand.
GATCTGCAGTGGTCCTTATACAGCAAGCTGAAGTTGACTGACAATAGGTTACTCTTCTTAATTACCTTTTGCAGACTCTTCAAAAGCAGCCCATGTGTCCCAGGAGTCCACAGACCTGATTTACAGGAAAAGAGATATTTATTTATTATCATCTGTTAAATGTTGTTTTAGTATCAGCTTATCCTGAAACTGCTCTTGAACATGTGAACTGCTGGAATCCTCTTTTGAGTTCTCCTGGGTCCTCATAAACACTCAAAAAATAGCTAAGCACTCAAGCACTAACATGAAGGTAAGATCACTGCTATCACTAAACATCTGTTTCTAGAAACTTTGTCTAAGCCATGATGTTGCTAAAGCATCCTGCTTTTGATGATGAAGCTCTGTGTTGTTTATACAACCGTTAATTTCAGAAAGTTAGAAAGCAGATTTCACACTGTAACTACTCAGACAAAGTCCAGGAAGAGGCACCATCTACTTGGTGTTCATAGTCCCACAGTTCTTAGTGTTGCTTTTCAAAAACTGGATCAAATCCTCATCCAAGGTAGAGCACCTTAGATGAATGAAGTAAGTTCTACTGTGGAGTGGTATAAATGGACTCTGACTTTTCTGCAATGTAAATGCAGGGATTATATTTTGCATGGCACAAAGATTCTGATCAAGGCCTGCACACCAGTGAGTGGTCTGAGTAGTGGATTTAACTCCCTTGAGACTACAGTTTAGGCAGAAAATTCCTTTCATTTAAAAATGATCCTATAATCTTGAGTTTACCATTTGTTTTTACTGTTTAGCTTACTTGCATATGTACCCCATGAAGAATCAGGTTTCAAGAGCACAAAATTAAATGAAAAAAAGGAGCACTGTGATTTTTCTTGGTTCAAATTATTGCTTTATGTGTTATATTGCATTCTAGATATTATGGATATCAAATGTGATTGTTCCCCTTGCTACTACAGGCCCCTCTGGTGCTACAGAGAACTGTTTAGAACATGAGCACCATAACGGATGCTCAGTCTCAGATAATAATTTATGTCTCTTAGCAAATACAAAACAGTAAATGCAAATCAAGCCAAATCCTTCCTTTCCATGAGTCAGATGCTATTTTCTTGGTACTTGGGATGCAGTAACCAAGAGTTTAATCTAAAAAACCATTACATTCATTAAGCACCATTCTGTTGACTTGAATGGTCTTTGAATAAAGCTAATGGCCTATTTTGTTCCTACATATCCATAGTGTTGAGGTACAAGGGAGGCTAGGGAACAACAGGAAAGGCAGGACTGGAATTTTTGTATTTGAAATATTTCATAAAATATTTGTTCATTATACATTGGAAAGTATAAAATAAAAAAACATGGAGTTTTTTCTTTTTTTTTTTTTTTTAAGAAAAAGGTGGCAGAGAGGTCACTACAGTTTACCTTGAGACCTGTCTATATAAAAATCTCTCCTTTTCAGAAACAGTAGCTCTGCCCCTTTACTAGGTTATGACACTGACTGAGCAGCAACCAACTCCACAATTACTTTCACAGTGATTAACCAAGTAATTAAATCCCGAAAAACAAGACAATTCAGGACTGTCCGTAAGACCTTCTTGTTAATCAGCTGTAGGTGGTTATGAGAAGGTTTAGCTAAGAAGTAGCCAGTCTTACACGAGGTTTCTTTGGGGCTGTAACGCATTAAGTGTGATGTAGCAAGTTAAGGAGGAAATGCAAACACATAATTTTAGACTTAACTTTGAAATTTCTCACTTTTGTGCTGCAGGGCAGACCTTACACATTAGTTTGACATATTGTTGTTATTTGCAATGTAATCTTATATAATAATTAACTCCAACTGATCCACTGCAGTGCTTTAGCAAAGTATTGAGGCCTATTAAAATGGACCGTGAACACACAGTTGTTTTCCTTATTTCTAACATAATTATGCAGTTGAAGGGAAAAAAAACCAGATTAATGGAAAGGCGTTGCTAAATAGGGCCCCTTGGTGCTGTAAATTTCTGGAGTGCTGTTATATGGTTTTGAAGTATTAAGTATATATGAAAAGCGACATGCTGGAAATCTTTTGGAAAGCATTTGTTTCTGTTATTCTTTAGGGAAACATTCTGCTGTCAAAGGTGAAATCCAATGACAGCAGCACCAAAGGGTATGTTTTCACTGCAAGCTTATTCATAGCTTTAGGGCCACCCCCTTGCACCAGCATCACACAATCCCTTATGCCTAAATATACATGAACTTTGAACCTCGCTTTGCCGCTGGAGCTGAATTCAACTTCTAAGTAGATCAGCACTCCTAAAGTTTTCAGTGAGGAGTTTGGCTTTAAGGCACATATGAAGTCATGTGTTTGCTGCATACATGTGATTGGATTATGGACTCAGTTTGGAGGATAAATATTCTCTTTTATGGACTTATTAATGTACTGAGAACATGAAAAGCAAATATCTGCAGTAAGCAAGGAGGAGACAGGGCATTATTCTAATTGTGTATGAATTGGACCATAGTGAGTACAGTTTTTCAAGCTTTGCATCTTCTGGGCCCTGTAGTTTCTGAATCATTTATCTCCCACTTGGCTCTTGCTAGAAGCTACCTGCCAGTTTATATACCTCTCCTCAGCATTTGACTCTTCATTCCACATGCTCTGTCTCTTTTTGCAGAAGAATGCTGAAAGATGTCACCTCAGCAGGCTGCATTGTTGTAGATACAATGTCTAGCTGTAAAATATGGCTCAGAGTGCCAGGAGTTGTCTTCGCTTCTGTTCAGTCAGCAGTCAATGGCACATCTGTGTACAAATAATTACCAGCCCAGTGATGTTTCTCTAAAAGGGCAGTTCACATACAATTTCTGGGGAGAGGACACTGCCTGACTAGGAAAAAGAGGCTTGGGGATGACACTGTAATTCAGAGAATAAAACTAATTCAGAAAAGGCAGAAATTGTTCTAGAACAGTCCATGGGTCGATATCTAAAGAAACTCCAGTCAGTGACAATTAGCAGCCTGAGAAATACCCGTGCAGACCTACTGTCAAACCCAAATAAACATCAGGCCATGATGGATGTCTCCACATAAGCACAGAACCATGTGAGGGTGATCATGCACTCCAGATATGTTCTGCTGTTTTAGCTCAGGCCACAGCCCCCTCGACTGCAGCATGAGCTTTACCCAAGCTAAAAGAGCTATTTCACATTGGAGATGACATTGGGAACTTAGTAAGTGCTGAGATTTGTATTTAAAACAAGACCAGAATCCAGCTGTTTCACTTGTTCCCTGTGAATGCATTTTCCGTACTTTGCACAATAATGAACCGAAATTCAACTAATTTCTGCGTATGTTCAGTATGCAGTATATATACCAGTTTTTTCACAAGAGATTATTCCTGTAGTTTTTGTATTTACAAATAGCCATTTGGCCATCCCCATAACTTTACATTCACATATGCCTTGATTATGATGCATTTCAAATAAGCTGATAGTGATCTTCTAAAATAGATACATGAAAATAATTTTCTCAGAACTGTAGCTGCAAGCTAAAACCGCAAAGATCAGCTGACAGCACTTCTCACATCCGTCAGCAACACTCATTTTTGATGACAAAACATAACTAACATTTCCAAAATTGGTTCATTGGGGAAGATCTACTCACTGAATTTAGTTGGTGATCATCAAAAGGCTTTTGCTGAATTAGTGAGGTTTTGGAACATACAAGACCACTTAGACTATTCAAGCCAATGGGAAGCTGAATGGCAGCTCTTGGTAGCAACAGCATTTTTCAAAGTTCACAGAGTGCCTCAAGGTCATCAGGCTAGATCTGACTGATTAAATCTAGAAATATAAAAATTTAAGCTTGAGATAAAGTTCTGGTCCCATGTACAGTGAATAAGATACCATCTTTGACATCAGACTGGATTTCAAGTCATTAGATGACATGTGAAAAGAAGGAGGAAATACTATCCTAATTTTATTTTGATTAGGCCATGATCATCCCATCTAAAAAGCCCATGCAGTACATATGTGTGTACATTGCCCACAACAGGAAATATATTTCTGTTTCAAAAGGTTGAATGCTTCCAACTGACCCAGAAATAAATACTTCACAGCAGCTTTGTGAAAACAGCATTGTGGAATCCTATGTATCTCTTGATTACTTGTACCAAATATATTCCTTTTAAGATTAAAAATGCACTTAAAAATTAAATGTTCCCTACCTCTGGATTCAGATTATTAGAAAACTGTTTATATTCTCTCCAACCCTTACCCCCTTTGTCTAATGCTTTTCAGTGCTTCAAAGACATTCATAAGTATTCTCTAAATAGTCTAGTTTTCTAAAAAAAAAAAAGGAGATTAAGCCAAAAAACCTTGCAAATTTTGGGAATGTACTTCCATCTTCAGTAGATCTTTTTGCTGAAGAAAGCATTACAGACCTCAGGATCTGTCCCTACAGTTTGTATGCTAAGTACTGAAATCATACAATAACAGTGTAGGAAACCAAAAAGAATATAGATAGAAGCAAGGGTAGGTAATATTTAAATATTTTAAATATTTAAATATTTTGGTTGTTCAGCTATAGATTCAGACACTGAGCACAGATTAACTGGATTTGGAGCTATAGAAATGACTGTAACACAGCAAGGTCAGGGCTGAGTGAAGTGACTAGAAATCGATGAAATGTGTGAAGTACTGTGGGGGAACAGGGCAGTTAATCGTTTCAAAACTTTACCCTGTAAAATGGACTGTACAGGATCAATGACAAAGGAGATAATAAAACAAGCAGACTATACCTCTCTTTCATACAAAAATATGCTAGATTTGTGTTTGGTTTGATTAATACAGCAAAATTTGGGTTGCTAATTAATGGTGCTTTAATCCAAAGGTAGAAAAGTTATCTCTGGGAGCCTAGAGAAGGACTGTACTTCATTTAGACTTCTGAAAACCTTTACTGATATTAAGTGCATATGCTTTGGGTGCAAGAAATGCTGACTGCTTGGCATCCATTTATTGGCAGTAGGTTATGCATTTACCAGCCCTTTTGCCTGCAAGCACCAAGGGATTAACAATGCACCAATTCTTTGAGCCTCAGGGCCTGATTCTGTATCACAGAAGTCAATAGAAGCTTTGTCATTGACCTCAATGGGCACAGGCTCAAACACTCAAAGAACACATTATGTGATACACATTTTTTAAAAAAGGCTTAGCAGTTTCGTGTTTGCAGAACCAGGGGTGACTGACTGACTGATATAAAGTAACTGAAATAGAGAGGTGAAAAACAAACTCTGATTCCCCACTTAGGCAACTGACTCTATATCTGAGCACAGTTTAAAGAATAACTGCGCTGAGTAGCTGCACTTTGCATTACAGTTAAACTGTGAATAATACCTCCTGAAATAAAGTCTCTAATTTAGGTACCTGAAAACAATATAAATCAGTGAAAGCAGCAGAAGCTCTGTAACTCTGAGAAGCTTGGTGACTTCATGGTGAAATAGAGATGCAGGAGCCTGTATGAAAGCAGGGCTAGATTAGAGAATTTTGGCTACTGTATACTCATGATAGCTCTCCTCATTTCTCTGGAATTCCTTCATCTGCCTCCAGGAGTCCATCTTTTAAATGAGGTGCTCACATAAACGTGAGAAACTGCTAAAAGCAACTGTTTAGCACTATATTCATAGATGTAAGCAACTTAATGCCTGCATGTAATAAAATACATACTTTGTAACCACACATAGTCAAATGGCTGTGCTTTCACCTTCTAGCTTCAGAATCAATAAGAAACTCTTTCAGTTCTCCAAAATTTAATCTATAAAGGGAACAGCAGGGTCTGCATATACATATTCATGTGAAAAACCCTCCAGAGGAATTAAAGGCAATAGCGCTGTTCATCTTCCTTACATATTGAATGAATGAAGTATCGGCTCTCTAGGTTTTGTGTTACTGGTCACCTCCATCACACCACAATTTCTGATCCATACCTGGATGATTTGCAAACACTGGCAAAACAGCTTTGTGAATACGTCCAGTGAGAATGCTTATTTGCTCAAATCCTTGTGGTATCTTGTTTCCCAAAAACAGTCTTGAGGGAAAGAAAATTTATTCTCTGTTGCTGGCATCTGTAAAAAGGAAGGGGGGGGATGCTGCAGAAGTCTCCTCTTACTAGTAGGGGTTAGAGCATCAACTCCCAGCCACAAAGACCTTTTGTAATACCAAACCCCAAAACATTTTCTCAGAAGTCAGTGTGATTATCATCCCAGTGGTGCAGAATTTTTAATGCTGAGCAGCTAGTACATTTTATGAATTCATCACTTTGCTGTTGAACACTGGCATGCACTGATAGCTAGGCACAAAAAGCTCCAGCGCTGTACAGAAGTGGCATTCAGCCTTTGACAAGCGAAGAGCTACTTTGTCATCAAACAGAGGCTCACAAAACCATGAAAGAATGAACTGCATTTAAAATAGAGAAATGTGTGCAGGCAGTTTATGCGAGAGTTAATACACTGCTCCAAACAAGTCAGCAGAGTCTCCAGTCAGAGCAGCGTTTCTGAGGACACAGAGGAAGCCCCAGACTCATTGGCTTTCTGTCACCAGTCTCGGGAGACCCGTTCTGTGTAAGTCAATACAGTCCATAGGTGTGCGGGCGCACTCACGCCTCTATTTTTTTTGTTTTAAATTGCCTGAGGGAAGCTGCCATATCACCTTCAAGACACTATGTGATGTCTTAATCAAATGTTAGCAAGGAGCTTGAGACAGCTTAGAAGCCACAAATGGGATACAAAATACCAGGGCACCAAAATATGGCATCATCCAAGACAGCAATGACCAGCTTCATTTTTGTCTTACCCTTTGCATGCTGTTCTTGGGTAGGATGCTCTCCTTACTGCTTATTTCTTCTGAATGGATGTGAAAAGAAAGAACAAAGAAATACCTGTTAAGCAAGATTGTGGTTTTAGTAGGACACTTTTAGTCTTATTTTATATATCTTTATGCTGTCCAGTTGCCTGCATTAGAATAGCAGCTGAACAGAAACATGGGATTGCTGCATTCTAATCATCTCAAAAGCTTAGAGCATAAGCTTTTGCCATTTTTCAAATATGAATTTTGGTTACAACCCAACCTTGTCATCCTTTCATATGCAAACTTCCCACTGTGATCAGTGGGACTTCTGAATATTTAAGGAATAAATGGAAACTTGTTATTTTATCTCTTCATTTTCTAAACTGCTGGTGGAAAATTGTGTCAACCAGGGAGGGAGAGAAGGAAAAAGAAGACTATGAGGGAGTTAGATAGTTAGATAGTGCAGCGTGCCAAACGCTTCCCAATCACCCCCTTGGCGTGCTGCTGGAACACTGGAACTGCAGCCAGAAGCCTTACATTTGCAAGTGCAGTAGCTACAGTCCCTTATGAGTAAGTTTTCAAAGACAAATCCCATTCACAAATACCATTACAAATAACAAATACTGTTGCAAGATTTAAGTGTATTGACACAAACATATGCAGGATTTTTCTTACTCTTCTTTGAAAATATGAAACAGTATGTTCAGAATTCTCTTTACTGAAATAATTATGCCCAATCTGAAAGGGTGAAGGGCACATTTTTAGTACCTATGGTCTCTATAAGATAAACATGAAGCTCTAGCACAGCTGGTGCTTGACAGTAGATGTATTTGTCTCTTGGAATTTTGTGTTAAGGAGATTCCTTCATTAGTAAAAGAATCTTTTTAGTATTCATTCTCAAATTGCTTTTAATGCTTGATTCAAGGCAGCACTTATTGCTAAATATGTTATCTTAACATAGTAAATTCCACCAAATGTTAATTGTTAACAGTGAAAGCTATAAATGTTTGTTTTCACAGTTAAAGCCAGAAAGTAACAATGCATTTATTAGTGTTTCTTTTAGATAACCAAACATATTGACTTAACATTTATTTTTTATTAACCCATATTCCACATGCACACATTTTTTTTTTTTTCTGATGTTTAAACTGCACTGTATTTCATCTCCAAAGCAATGAGGCTTTCAACCATCGTGATTTTCCCTTTTGAGCCTAGAAGGGAATTTGTTCTGGAACAGGCAAAGGATATACAAAAGGACTTTTAGAACTTAAATGGAACAGACTGCTTTGCCTGCCTTCTTGCTATGCTTATAGTATATGTTGTATATGTATATATTGTCTGATCCAATACATACAGTCTGATCCTTTGAGCTTCATGCCAACCACTGCCATTTTATTACTGTCTAAATGACACATGAGAGGACAGAAGTGTCACTTAAAATACATTGCAAAGAGTTCTCTAGCTAGCTTTGAGATTTATTACTGTGTTGAGTGAGACTGAGGTTTTAGTGGCAACACTGCAAAGGACCCTGAAAGATTTGAGAAAATACAGTCAGTTTATGAAAGTGAAGCATGCATTCCTGTGAATGTGGAAAAGATTAACTGAAATTGTATCATTAACCTGTATTTTTATGACCATTTCATGATGAGACAGAATTTAGGTCCTTTTGATACTGAGATAAATAATTCATATAGCCAAAATGTTACTGGTCTCCTCTACAGTGAAAAATCTGTCAAGTACTTCCAACTAGTCCTTTTCATTATTATAACCATTAATTCATGCAGAATCAAAACCTTTCATGGCTTAAGTGATGAAGTTTCTAGTAATACTGAAAGAATAAAATTGGTCTTAGTATAGTAAGAGATGCATAATTTGAATTCAAACTGAGATTTCTAAATCTTCTATGTACAAAACTAAATTTAACTAAATAAAGCAGGTACAGAGCACCTGAAGTAAAGGACCTTTGGTCATTCAGTGATTGTTTAATACTTAGTTTTGCATGGTGCTTTCAAAGGTTGGACTCAATGATCTTGGAGGTCTTTTCCGACCTTAATGATTCTATGATTCCTTTTTTCATAGCCTGTCCTTTTTCCCCAGCCCAAAGCTAAACAAAACAACACTTATAACCTGTCCGGTTTTGCGATGACCTTATTTCTCATTGGTCCTGAAGGTTCTACCATACTGCACACAATTAATAGTAGTCTGGTGAGACTGTCGTCTGTAGCTAGTGAAAGCTTACAAACAATTTAATTTCAGTAATGTAATCTTAAATAAGAATATAAAATTCATGGCACAAAAAGCTCTGGATGGTCCACCTGCATTGTCAGTATGCCTACCAGATCTGAGCAGCTGGTTGACAGCTTGGTGAAGGTGCTTATGCTTGGTAACAAAATTCAGTTGGTCTTCCTGTGAAAAGCTGCTACAAACCCCCCTGAGTCAGGACATAATAAAATATTTACTTCTGTTAATTTTGGCTGGTTTATTTGCTGAGTCCTTTGAAGTGGATTCCTTTCTGCTCCCATGGCTCATTCCTCAGGATTGTTTGGTGTAGTGAGGTGAAGAGTTTTCTCAATATCATTCACACAAGGTAATGCACTGGACTTGCATGGCTGAGACTGGTTCTTAGCCAAGATGTTTCAAGAGATTCAGGGATGCAGAAGTTTAGGTCAGATGCTGGTGTCAAGGTTAAAGGCTACGATGATTGTCTTGAATGAATAATGCTGGAAGCTGATTCACCTTTGGTCAAAGTTTTTACAGTCAAGAAGCTTTTTGAACTTATCTATTATGGAACACACAAGGAATTTCAGCAGTCCAGAACAGTTTCTCCACTGAGCAAGATATTTTCTGGCTTAGCCCTGTTATATGTTGTACACTGAGTTTGTTTTAGAGGCTTTTTTAATGCTGCCTCTGCAAAACAATTTCTTGCTTCAGCAGCTCTCAAACTTAAATTTTAGCCTACAGTGCTCAGTCCAAAAAACATAGGACTAGCATGCAACTCTGAAGATCAAAGAAACAGTAATTTTGGATTAATTCACAACTATTTTAGGCTCTTAAAGGCAGTGGGACTAGTAGTGGTTAAAAACTGTAGAAAAGGGCTCTTGGGAGGACAATTTTAATACATTCCAGGTGTAACAGTATTGAAGTCAACAGTTATGACATTTTTTAACTGAATCCAGTATGTTTATTCTGTAGAGAAAGTTTCCTCACACTATAAATCATTGTAAGATTAGTATTAATCTGACTGAAATGTCCTGAGCTATCCAATTCTCTGGTTAATTCTATTAGGCAGCATTTTCCACATGCTAGTTTGAAATGTTATCATATGAGTACAAATGTAAGCTTTTTTATTGGATTTATGTAAATCCTTTCTTCATTGAAGCTGGTGGAAGGGTTCTGCAGCTGCTGGTGGGAACCACACAGCAAAACATATCACAAATACCTTGTAAGAGATGGGCTTTTCTTCAGAAGGTCCAAGACTTCCAAACCTTTTTCCTGTTATGGCATCACATGAGATGTCAGAAAGCTTTCTGCCTGAGTCCAGTCTTAAGAAAGAATGCACCTTCAGACAGAAACTAGGAGTGAAAAGAACACATTTAAATCCCTGCTTATCTCTCTTATTTGGCTGTTTCCTCTTTAGATTGGGCAAACTTCAAGGGATTCTCATCCAAATGGCTTTCATTTGTTCTAGTTTGTATTTGAGAATTGGCAGATTGAAGAACTCAGTCCTTACAGCTATACAGGTAAGGATGAGAGACAGAAAGAGCAAGGAAATTCTGCCTGGATGCCATTATCCATACATGGATGCCACTTTCCATACCCGGACACCAGAGCAATTAGATTCTTTGATCTCAGAAAGGTCTAAATGAAAAATAAACTAATCCTGAATTTTTCAGCTTTTAAGCATAATCTATTGTGGTCAGTTTTGTTTTGTTTTGGGTTTTCTTCAGTTCATTAGAGCAGGGCTGTGCTGGACACCCCAGGCTCAACTGCAAACCCCAGAACAAATAAGGAGTGCTGTTTGCCTTCGAGCACAGGAGGGGACCCGCTGGCTGCAGTGGGGCACCTGCACTTGGAGTCAGAGTGCTTTGCTGGGGCCTCCATATCTCAGAATAACAGGATTTTCTTCAATGAATTTGCCAAGTCTCCTTCCTAAAGGTCAAAGAAAAAGCTCATTCTATTTTCTGCTGAACTTGGTGGACCTTTTAAAACACATTATATTCATTCTTAGTATATGTACTATAGGTATTGAACATTAGTTGACCACAGTCACAGAAGACTCAAGAAAATAGTTCTCGGGAAGTATAAAGGCTAAGGGTTAATTATAACACCTGAGATCTAGACAATTTTGTAAAATTTCTTTGTTCTTATTTATTTAGCTGTTTTTAATTCAAAGGCAATGTTCTATTTGGATGTGGAGATTCAAGTAACACTTTCCAAAATATGAAAGGCTAAATGCCACATTTACAATTGTTTCTGAAAAGGGTTGACCTTTATTAAAGTTACTGAGTAAATACAATTCCGAAGGTTTTGTTTCTCTTGTAAATTAAATGGTATGTTTGTAGATGGAAAGGTCAATTTTCAGTAAAGCTGAGCTTCAGAAAACATCACCTTTCTCAGCTAAATCAAAGGAGTTAATTAGTTTTACAGATGGAATACATAATATATAATTCTCTTATCTTTGCTTGAAAATCAATTGTTTATGGCATAAAGAGGGTACACTTGTCATCATTAGGTGTAAATGTTTGCTGCAGCAGCAAATATAGACTTAGTCTACCACACACAGCTTCATAAATGTGAGACACTGAGTTCCTCTGAGAGTGGTGTGTAGGGGAGTGTGTGTCCAAATTCTATCTGATATCAGATTTATTGTATATATTAAATTTATTCCAACTTATATAAAATTATAATAGTTTCTATTAACAAAAAATGTACTAGAAAAATTTTACTAGGCATTGATACTGCACTGAGAGGTCTGCAGTTTAATTCCTTTCCTCCTGTGCTGTCTTTAATTCAAATAAATTTTTTATATTTAGTAATTTTTACAACTATTTCTACATAAGACCACAAGTACCCATTAGTTAGCATCATCTGAACCAGTTAAACACCTGGGTATAGTAACTGGAAGGCCTGGACTTTCCTGCCTGGGTTTGTGGTAATTCTCATATCAGAGTCTGGAGCCTTTTGGGAAGTGCTGAGCACCACGCTGTCATCTTAGCTGTTCATTACAGAGGATTTTATTTGCTGCTTTGGATAGAAAATTGTTGGACTAAGACGCAGCACTTCCTGACTCTCTGACAGCCTTCAGCCTCTCTCTTTGTATGGCTTTCCAAAATCAATGAGAACAATGGTTTTGCTGTCTCTACCATCTCTTTAAACCACCACATTACACACAGCTCAACTTTCCAGCAAGTTTCATGGGTGTCTCCAAAAGGAAGACATTTGAAGTCAGATATGTAGAAGATGTCAGAAGAATTCAGTCTTCTCTGAGATGTACCACCACAGCAGAACGAATGCAACTTGGGTTTCTTGTTTTATATCTACTGAGAATATCAAGAGATTTCTTATGGACCTTACACTCCTTGATTTGGCCTGATCCTGTAATTTTTTCATAAAGTGCTCTAGGTGATATTTAGGGACTATTATTATTTACAGCTAGATATTATTTATATCCTGTTTATACAAATCTTGTCTGATAAACTTCCCCATGGAATAGATTCTTTAGGACAAATTCCACGTGTACCCTTGCCTTGTCTGAAGCAGCAGTACTAGTTTTACTTAAAAGTGATTTAATTATCATTAAACCTCTATCCTCCATACAAGCAGAAAATATCTAATATCAATATTTGTTCTCACAGAAAGGTGTCATATGGGAAAGAAAGAAGAGAGGCTGTGATGAAATTGTCTGAAGAGGCAATGAAAATAAACCACCTTGTGTCAAGCACTTGAGGTTTGTAATGAAGTTTGTAATAAATGCCAACAACAGACACCTTCACCGTGGGAAAGGGAATCCAAAAAATTAACATGAAAAAATTACACACAGATTTTCAAAGCTGCTTCACTTTTTTTTTTTTTTAATGGAAGCTAGCTGACGTGATCCTTCACAGTGCTTTTGCCACACTTAAACTTTGCAGTTCCTACAGATAATCTAACCTGTAATTTTGTGCTGAACAATATTAAACTAAACAAGTCATCTTGCTCTAGCAGAGAGCTGGGTCAAAGTGGTTCCACTGCTAAGTGTAAACTGGGTAATTGGTACTCTGGCAAAGTGGTCCAATTGAGGCTTCAACAGCAATAGCAAATCCACATTACTGTCTTGCAGCAGGCTCTTAACACAATTCCAGTACTACCAGAGGAACAAAAATGGAGTTTCGTAATAGTCAAATGATTTATTAACTACTTTTAATCTTCTGCTCTCCTGTTTGATTTTCTGGTGTGATGCATTCTCCATATCCAAGCAATTTAGAGTCAAATACTCAAAACTAATTATTGAGTTCATCTACAGTAAAAATAAAATGGCACATTCCATACTCTTAATAGATGCCTGAAACAAAAACATCTCCAGCCAGCATGTATGTGGCAGGTACACGAACAGTATGGTATGAGGGCTGAGATGTTACACGTAGATTTTAATAGAGGACTCTAGAGTATAGAGGAGGTCAAGAGAAGTTTTATGAAAGGTAAAACTGGGAGTTGAAGCAGGAGACACAAATCATGAGTTTTCTGCCATTCTCAGTCCTGCCATTCCCAATTTGCTCCTGCAATGCACAGGTAACCTGCTCACTGAAGATTCACAGTGAGACTTAACTACATTGTGCTCTCCTTGTGCCTCTCTTTACCTATCTACAAAGCAGCTCTATAGTGAACCTGTGCCCTCCAACTTATTAAATCACTCATTTTAAAAGTACAGCCCCTCAGGTGATATTACAGATGTTTAAACAGATATAAAGGTTGTAAAGGATACTAGAATTTTGGGATTGCTATGGGCATTCAATGGAAGTAAATAATCAGTGCGCTGAAGTAACTACACTTTGCCAGTGCAGCCAATATGTCATAGCACAACACTGACCTGTATGAATCCTGGGATCTTCAATCAGATATTACTCATTTAAAAATGGAGCTGTGCAACAGTGGCCCTATCTCTTGTACTCATTTTTCTTGGAGCAGCAGTTTGACATTTCAAAAGATGAGAAGCACCTTTCAGCTTGAATAAACTCAGAAATCTATCTGTAAACACATTTGGCCTCATCTTGAGAAATGTCAGGTTTCTGGAATGAACAACATGGGTACAACGTTTGTGTCTGTTTGGACAGCCACTTGTAAGAGAGCAGGCATGTTGCAACATTTTATATTGCACTTTTTTGCAAGTACAATAGCTATAGAAAGAAATGCACATTCCACCCAACACCTTTGTCCTACTCTACCAATAAAATAGCTGCAAAAATAAGTAAATGATAGTCAGTAAAGGGAAGGAACACTTCTTTCACCTCCTTCTCTGCCTCATTGTAAGCAGGTCTCTGACTTGCTGGTTTCCATGAAGGAATCCTTCCTGACACTAGGGGACAATCACTGTGTTCATTTATTATTGTTATTCATTATTGGGCTCCAGTATTGTCACCTGAAATCAAGTACTTGCTGTGTTGAGCATTATACACACAAAATGGCAGTTCCTGCCCTGAAAGGTTTGCAACCCAGAAAGCCAAAACAAATGTGAATGACAGCCTATAAACAATATTAGTGCCACTGATTGATTTGTATGTATGTTTGCAGCAGTGGCTTTCAGCCTATGGTCTGTGAGCCCCAGAGGGTAGTGGTCTAAATGGATCCAAGAGAAGTAACTAAGGGAAAAACACCACCACTTTACCTCACACAGATCTCTGCTTCCTTTGGAAACCATTTAGGGTCCCTATACTGAAAAAGCCTGAAAATCATTGTATATGGGTTGCCACAATTAAGTCTGTCATTTACAACACCCGGAGACACACCAGCTTATGTGGCTGGTTACTGCTTCACAGGGTCACACACCAGTCTTGTCTCTGCCTCTTTCCACTCCAAGGCTGTGACATGGAGCAGAGAAGACCCAGCAATGTGCAGTACCTCCAGGCTTGCCACACCATGAGATCCCGTGCTCAGAGAAGCCTTGCACAGGTTTTAGATCAACACACTCCCACCACAGCCCCTCAGTCTGCCACTAACACCCTCACCTTCCTTCTTGTTAGGCAGGATTCACCCCTAGGAAGATGAAATCCCTTACATCTTGAGTCTTCAAATGGAAAGGACTTAAGCTCTCCTTAGCACCTGCTTCCCTCCCTCCTATGAGGGAGGTACCAGACAGGGAAATACTTGCCAGCAAACAGCAGTTTACTGAGCGGTAGCTACCAAGTTAACCTGCTTGAAAAATACTCACTTGCAGAAGCACCTCTCTGTCCTCAGACTCCTAGAGACCATGAACTTTGGCTACAGGTCTGCCAGCGTTACCAGAGATGGCATTCCCTGACTGCTGTGTACGAGAGAGCCACCCACACACAGAGGAGAAGCACTTGCCTTCTGAAGTCAGAGTGTTTGTTAAAGCCAGGGAATCTCACTGGTTATGGATTAGCACTCCAAGCTGCACATGGTACTATGCTGTATTTTTCATAAAGCAATTCATTCTCTTATAGTCTTTCAGAGAATAAAAATTTCACTGACCCAATAAAATATGCTAAAATTGCTTGTAATGGCACTGCTTAGGATTAGGTAGGAAGTCATTTTATCATAGTTTACAGAGCTAATGGCCGGTATTGAGTGTGGATATTGTAAACTATAATGAAATGGGAAAAAATTACTTTCAGATGTATAACTCTGCATTTTATAATAACAACAATATATCAACCTTTCTAATATTCTTTTCTCATGACTGAGAGGACCTATTTGGTTTGTGATTGTGCATATGTAAATCTTACAATATCATTTGGCAACTCTTATGTTCAAGCTGGAATGCTCTTATTTCTGATCTCGCTGCTTTCTCCCTCAAATAATCACCTTGTGCTAAGACTGAGGAGCAATAAGGATGACACATGAGAAATCTGCTCCACTCTGAGAACATGAGAACATTCCTACTTCCTCGAAACATCTGCTTTGCTTTATGGCCAGAGGTATTTTCATTCTGCAAATATGTCCTGATGTGAGATGGAGTTTTGATTAATTTTCCATTTCTCTTTCTAAAATTTCTGTTCATCCCTGGTATTCCACAATTTGTTTTGGTCAACGCATCTGTCTCCCTCCCTCCTTTGCTATTTTAGTTTCTGATGTACATATATGTCTGTTTATACACACTCACGTATTATTTTCCCTGCAGAGCAGATAAGAGCAGAGAGCTGGTAAGGTCTTTGTCATTGGTACAGATTAAAACTTGGCCTTGTTTAAATATATTCAGATATAAGGAAGATCAGACACTAAAATGGAGATACATATATATATATATATATACACACACCATCTGTGGCATAGGCTCGCAGAGTCAAAGAATGGTTTGGGTTGGAAGGGATCTTAAAGGTCATCTAATGACAATGATTCCATGGGCAGAGATACCTTCCACCACACCAGGTTGCTCAAAGCTTCATCCAGCCTGGCTTGAACACTTCCAGGGATGGGGCAGCCACAGATTTTGGTTGTTGTGGGTGTCTTTGTGTTGTTTTTTGGTTGGTTGGTTTTTTTTACACTCAATAATTTAAAATTAGGAAACCAAAGGGCAGGAAAATCCTTCCAACAGACAATGGTATATCTAATACTGCACAAATGTGTGCTGACACTTCACAAAACATTCAATGAAATTCATCTTGGCTTGGAACTAAAGAAGCCTCTTGTTCATGAGCACTGAAAAATGAATTTTGTAGGCCATAGAGGTGGAACAAGCATTTCATTTCAGTGAAGTGAATGCATTTTTACAGCTTTTACCCACCTCTAACACAACACAATTTTTTTAGCCTTTTGATAAATTTAATTTTGAATCTAAGATTTCAATCACATAATTTATTTGGCTTATTGGCCAGTGTAACTTCTTTGATCCTTTAAACCAAAGCGAAATGGAAGACAGACTTGGAAAACACTACCCAGATGAGATTTGGCAAGGAATCAATATTTTAGACTTTAAATATGTATTAATCCTTGGCAGAACTAAACCATTTTAACTTTTTATAGAGACAGTATAGATCCTTCTGAAAGTGTATAAAAACTGCATATTATGGAATTATTTTGCTGAATGTTATTTATGATACAGTTATCTCACTGGGGAAAAGCAAGAGCTAGTGATATCTGCCCAGGGAAAAATTATGGGGTGGTAGTTTCAAAAGAGCTTGAAAGATTTAGACAGTCAATTCCTGGTGAACTGGGAGTTATGACAGGAGTTATGGCTCTAAATCATATAAGCAGTTTTGAAAATCCAGCTCCTCCTTCCCCCTTTATCTTTAATTGAGTTCATTTGTCTTTCATTTGCTTATTGTGACATTCTCAGGCAATTTGAAGCTGCTTCAGAAATAATACCAGCCTGGATATTTACACCCAGTCTTGTGCTGCTCGAGGTACAGCACAGGGCAGTGGAGTTGGGCTGCTGGTGCTGCTCTAATTGACTCCCTTGCTGAAGTCACCAAGGAAGCAGCACTTACATGTAATGGGCCATCGGGTGCAGGAGCAGAGGGAATAGAGAGTGTCACTGACAGCAGCTGGAGCATGAGACAGCAGCACTGGCAGTGAAGCAAATCCATTGCGGGACTGCCTGGCTGGCTCTGCACCTTCCCCACACGGAGGCTGCAGGTCCATCAGCTCTCTGGTGACCACCAGTCTCACTTCAGAGCAAATCAGCTACTTCCTCAACTGAGTTGTAAGCACCCACCTGACAGAAACCAACCAAAATTACTCTTGGTCTCTGAAGGGCTTTTGTTAACGACAAAAAAACCCCAAACCCAACCAGAAGTATTCTTAGTACCTGAAAGACTTTTGTAACAAAGCTAATTAAAAAGTAAACAAAAAAAAATACAGCGTACTGCCTCTGGAACCTCTTACTTTAGCAATGCTTATAGTACTAACAAAATGATAAATGATGTGATTATATCTTGAGGATAACCAAAGCCAAACACAGATCTTTTCATTTAACGATTCTCATTTGAACCAGCCATTTCAATTCCAGTTTCCTTTTAGTAAAGAGCTCTAAAATCAGAAGTTTATAAATTACTGCATTGTATCCTTTTCTTTACCTCTTTTGGACAATCCAGAACATCCATAATATACTTCTAATACAGTATTAAAAAATAAGAGTTTCTTATTGAGAAAACCCAAGACAATACAGTGGTGGCAAGGAGAAACTGCTGATATAATTTCAGTGTAAGTCCTAGTTCAAATAAGAACCTAACAAAATTAAAAATAACTAGAAGTTTTCAAGGCAAGGTGATAAACAAGTAAACCAGACAGCACACACCACACTTTTTCTGCAGTGCTAAAACACAGCCTGGCTTATTGTATTTGCTTCATCTTTAACCTTCTTTCAGAAAAACCTTTCCATTTTTGGACATCTCTATTAAAGGCTCATTTGCACACCAATTCTGTACAACTATCAACATCATCAGTACAAGATCTAGGAAAAAGGAACTATGGTACATCCAGAAAGAATACAAATTCTTCCCCAAAGTTGCTACCAAGGCTCATATCTTGCTGTTTATAATATATCTCAGGTTTTAAAAAAAGTCAGAAGTCTATGCCTGTGTGAGAGATATGAATAGCTAAGACAAGCAAAGGTACCATCACTGCTATTTTCACTTTGCACGGGAAAAGCTGAAGCTGAAAAATGGAATTGCCCAAAATCATGGAGACAGTAGGTGACAGGATAGAGCTGACCTGGCTCACCTGGCTGAATCCTAACCCTAGACAGCCCTAAAATTAGGGTGAAACATTTCTGTAATAAATTGTAACATTACCTAAGTCTGAAAACATCTAAAGTTATATTAAAAATCACACATGTGGATCAAATACTGACTAATATATGAACTTTCTCAATGAAATGTCCCTTCCTCTGTCTTCCTGTTAAGCCTAAATTGCAAATTGTGGTTACCAGAAAAAAAGCATGCCTTCCAATTCATGGGTTCCATAAAAGTACTCTTTTGTTCGACTTGACTTGGGATCAGTCTTTAGTGTTGGAAAACAAAGTTCTGAGTCACTGATTCCACCTTCTCCCTTACCTGACATGGTCTGTCTTTCTCCTAAGTGTTCTCCCATTCCTGTCTCTGTGCTGGGAGCATTTCTTCCAGCCAGGGCACAATCTTGTCCATGGGCATTACACACTGTGCACACACCTGGGCTGATTTTCTCATGAGGGAGCTCTGTAATATGCCGTGTACAAATGCTGTAGAACAGGCAAGCTCATCAACTCTGCTGCAGAGGAAAATGTGTCTGCATCAAATTATGAAGTCTGTTTTGTGTCTGGGCTAAAATATCAATCCTGTGGCTTCATTAGTTCTTACTTGCCCCAGGGCAGCCTGCTGTGCAATTATAGTCTCTGATAAGCCTTATTATATCTCTCATTCTGAAATCGTAGGATTTAAACTAGATATATTTGGTAATATATCTAGAAGCAGTTACTCTCATCTGGGTATCATCAATACCTATGACTCCATTGACATTTCAAGAAAATAAGTTGTGGAGAAATGATCTTAACATTGTTACATAGAATACCTGCCAAAGGTACAGCAAATAGGGGTTTTACATGCATCACATATGGTGGTATTTTACATTTTAAGATACAGTGAAATCTCGATCACAGTGTAGTGACTGGCAAAGCTCCCACCCATCTCAATGAGGTTAGGATTTCAGCCCATATGTGCACCAGCATTTAAAGCTAGTAATATTTATAGCATCTATGGTAAACTACACTAGCTGATCGTTCACCCTGGAAATATATTGCTGGGAAGGTTCTTGGAACTGCATATTGCCACTGGAAAGTGCCATGAACCACCCTCTTGGTAAGATGGAAAAAAGCCTTTGTATGACTATTGGTCCCTACTGTGAAACCATTAGAACCTTCAAGCAATTCCCTAACACGTTTCAGGCACACACCAAGAGCCCCCCCAGCAGAGCAGTGAGCTGCTGTATGCGCTGCCTTGGGGAAGGATGGGATTCAGCCCATTCCTTCCTGAGACAGACAAATGCACACAGAGCGAGAGATGGAGCCAGTGCCACCTTTAATCTTAGGTGAAGGGACACTCGACTGAGTGTAGAAGAGTTTTTAGGGCAGCAGTAACAGCTTAGGGCTGGAGAAGTTGTTTCATCTTAACAGCACAGTAGGAGAGCAGGTGTTGTAGACATGAGTGAATCCATGCAACTGTTGCTGAGCAAACCAGAGCTAAAGTACCACCAGACAACTATGAATTGAGCTTCTTTTGCCTATGTGGACATTTACCATGTTTTGTTTATGTGGTAGGTTATATTTATTTGTTTATTGTATTTTGGCATGTTTATATAAGTGCCTATCATCGACATAACTTTAATTTATTTTTATATTTAAATACATTTAAGAAAGATATGCTTCTATAGATATGAAATATATTTTTATTTTAAGTAATTTGTAATTGGTACCATGTTTATTAATTATTTATTATATTTTTTATATATTGCAACACAGCAGAATAGCACACTGAAAGTAACCAAGTGCACAGTGAGTGTACTAATAATCCAAAGTTTGGTATAGCCCTATTTTCTTATCAGTTATTATGCTGATGTCTAAATGCTATATATAAATGAGCCATATCTAAGACAACTCACAGGCCCACATATAATTATAATACCTTGGCAGGTAACTGTTGGTGATTTTTCTTAATACTTGCATGTTCTGTTACAGCAAAACAGCAGCTGTCTGAAATTTCCTGGTGATTAATGACAAGCCTTCTCCCCTCCCCCCCATCTAATACTTATTTAAGCAGTGGTGACTGACAGGGAGGCCTTTCCCAGCAGTTAATTATCAGATAAGCTAAATCTTGGCACATTCAACTGAAAAGAAACAGCCTTCCCATCAGTCATTATTGCTTAAATATAGCCCAAATTGGTGCATTTTCAATTCTTAAATAAGACCTGCAGGAAATATTCCTTTAAAATGTGCATATAATAGGATGTTTATATATATAGAATATATTTATGTGAATACTATCCCTTTGTGAAATCAGCTGAAGGATCTTGTGTGCACTGCCAATGTAGGGAGGTAGAAGAGTGAAAAGAAAACCCACATTTTGATCCATCAAGGAGTTTTCCCAGAAGGCTTTTTGTTCGATGGAATCTGGGAAATATTCCTGCTTGCTACAGACTGAAATGCTAATGTGATAATCAACCATTTAGGATTAGGTAACCCTGGAAAAAATATTAGGTATTAAAACCAGGCAACGACATGAGCTCTGGATAATTTTTTGAATCAGTTTAAGAAAGTATCTCTCCCAGCAGCCCACTCATGGTATTTTGCTGACAGGTAACACCCTCATAGTAGTCAGATAATGACACACATGTTTCAGTCACTTCAGTTCAGATCTGGCCATCTTGGTTCATTTCCATTTTTGTTAAGGTTGATCTAAGACACTTGGTTAGGCACTGGCAAGACCAAGGCTCCCTCTGTATTTTTCTAAGGAAGTGGTAACACAAAATAACAGTAATTTAAACTGTTACAGCAACATGTGTCAGAGTTCTCTCATTACTCAGAGCATACTTGAGTTTTAGAGGCTTCAAAGTCAAGATCCTTGCTATGAGAAAGGAAGTTAGTTAATCAAAAAATTCACTATGACTCTCAGCCAGTCAGGAGCTCCAGCAAATACTATTTTATATGCTCACTTTTGTCTCAAGCTGAATACAGAAAGCTGAGGGACTAATTTGAACATCTTCCTCATGTTATATTAACTACAGGATCAAGTCCAGATAACTCACTGTCAGTTTTGAGTAAGATCTTTGTTCTCTATGCTCCTGTTGTTCTACTGTTTAGCTTTAATGGGGTGGGAATTAAAAGTTTCAGTCAGAACTAGGTCAAGGAAAAATGTTATGTTTCTATTTGTTATTAATCACATCCCTCCCTTATTTGACAGTTTTACCAGGTGTTAATTCTTCATAAACTGAGATTTAAACAACTGCATTAGAGGTACTTTACTCTAGGCCTCTTACAGTACTTTTAAATATTTTATACAGCTTCAGCAGTAAACCCAGGCAGAATCTGCTAAACTTCATGGCTTCCCCTTAAATTTTCCAGTCACTCTTTTTTTTTCAGAGTGAAAATGACAGTATCTACAAAGGCGTTCAAATCTACTGCTTTTGCCCCCCTCTTTCTTTTGCTTTTACTGGGAAATATCTAGTAAATGTCACTTCAGGATCCTTCCCCAGACAAAGAGCACAGCCAGAGCCATTTGTAGCACACACAGTGAATGCCCAGCTGTGTGGTTGGATGATAAATACCAGTGACATGAGGGATTCTATGACTGGCTACCTATTTTAAGCAAATTGTACCATTATGACATCTAAAGAAACTAAAGTAATGTGAAACAAAACCTCAGCAATGATAGGTGGCCTGGCCTCTGTTAATCCTCTGTCATGAATATGTACATGCAGTTTCTAGCAGTTTTATAACATTAGAAAAAATTTTTACTTTCAAAAATGACAAATCAGAGCTAATGAAGAGCACTGCTTGTAATTAAAAAATAGTGCAAGACTAAATCAAACCTTCTTATTGCCTAGAGAGATTTGTCTGTGTGAGATAGCACATGCACATTCCCTTTGACTGTATCAGAGTTGACAAGTTAAGCAAGCACTGCCTGGCCTTTGATCTTCAGCTGAGGGGAGAGCCTGGACTCATCCATCACCCCCAGGAGTGGCACTGGTCCCTCTGGATTCCTGCTGTGCTGACATCCTGGGACAGTTGTGAACAGACTGGTCGTACAACCAGCTTGCAAAGCTGATGTGCTGACTCCTGAGAGCAGTGGGGCACTTACACTCTGGGGAATAACCAGATCGATTCAAGGGAATTGGCTGGAAGCGTCTTATACATTCACTGGTTATCTCTAGACCAGCAAAGTTAGGCTGAATCATTTTCCTGCAACAAAAATGCCCCTTGTGTCCCTCAACAACCTCAAGCTGCTCAGAAAAGGACTAATACTCTATTCTTTTTACTCCTAAAAGCCTTTTGAATGCTAACAGTAGAAGTCATTTAACTTACGTCTCAGAGACTTGTTTTTAGGCCATTTCGTGCCATGTATCCCTGTTCCAGTTTCTTAAAATTTATATACCATCTCTGTTTTACAAGTGTATACTTTTGAGGGGATCATCTTGAAGGAGTCAAAGATTTTTGAAGGACCATCTCACTACACTGGCAACCCACCTTAGTATAAATTGCACTTCAGTTGTTCCTTGGGACCAATGCCATGAGGAAAACTCAGTCAAATTGCTTATTTTACATATATAGGTTATAATCTCCAGTATATAACATTGACTGCTACTTCCAAGCTGGCTGATAGATGTAGGAGAAGAACTACATAGGTAATGACTGATGGTGAAGATATTTTCTCTAGGCTCTTGAAGAGGATGCATGATAGCCAGACACCAGCGCAGGCTGCCTTGTATCCAGTATACAACAGTCCATTTTCTCTTGAATGTCCTGTTTCTATTAGAAAATAAAAATTCCAGCTTGTACTTTAGGACAAAGAAAGCACCAGAATCGTTCTTAAAAGTTGTCTGTAAATAGGCTTTTGATGCAAATGAATGCATAGAGTTTATCTCTTCTTATCTCACAAGAATTATTGAAGCAGATTTCAACTCTATAAATGAAATTGGCATATTTGCATATCCTTTTGCTGTATTATTAAAAGGCTGCACATAATATTATGCATATTATCAGTGTCTGAAGACTTAGAGCCCTGCCCAGCTTTCCTCACTGTAAGAAAAAAAAGAAACAACAACAAAAGCTTGATGTCGGCAAGCCTTCCAGCTGACAGCTTTTAAATCAATAATAAAGGAACTTACAAGTAAAACATCTAATAACCTCTAGAAATTTATGGGTGTACCCTGCAATGTGTGAATGTTGGGTTAAAATTTACAGTGATCCTACTTGGTAGTATGTGTGAGTATTGAAATTTTAATTTAAAACAATGGATTCCATAACAAACAAGTATAGAGCTTAATACTGGTATTTATTTATTGCATTGATTTTCAGGGCTCCTTTCAAAGTGAAGTGATCAGTTAAAGTCAAGCACAAAAATGAATGAACATGCTGAAACACTGAATTCCTATTCATTCCTTAAATGCTGGCCACTGCTCCTGATCAAAATTCACAAATTTAATTAGCATTCAACAAATTGTCTGAAGTTGGAAGATGAAAATGGTAGATTTACAACCAATTAGTAGTCCTTCGATGGTAGTGGTTAGCACAAGGCACTGGGAGCCTGGAGGGCTCTGTCCTAGTCTGTCCTAAACTGTGATGTGTTTCTGGGCCAGAGCAGCACCCTCAGCCTCTCCTCTGGACAAGGAGCTCTGTCCACTACTCACTGACCTGGAAGAGGTAAACAAGAAAGACTCCAGAACTGGGAGATCAGGATAGCTATCCAGACTGGGGGGCCAAGCCCCTTTCAAGAGATTTCAATCAGGTCTTCCATATTCAGCTGAAATGCTGAATTTCCACCTCTAGAAGACAAGAAGTGATTGGTAACTCTTGTAATGTCTAATTTCCTTTGCTTGTCTCATAAGGGCTTGATATGAAGTTAAACTTTCCAGGGCAAACTCTTTTGCTAAGTGTGGTGTGGCACGTACATTTTAAAATTCATTTCTAATCTCAGAAATAGCCCCAAGTCCTCTCAAATATTTTGGGACAACAGCCCTACTGAAATACAATTCATTCACTGGCAGTTGAGACAAATGAAAAAAACGATTCCTTGTCACCTGTTTCACATATTTTGAGCTCTCAAGGACCATGCAGACAGATCAGGCTAAGCAACAGGAAGAGCAGCTCCAATCCTTGTCCTGTCTTGAGGGGGGATTTATAGGACTAATCTCTCAGTTCTATAGACACTGAATCTCATGTTCTTCAGTTCCTGACCTTCTCCCTTGGCAGTGGAACACCCTAGGGGAAGGGCTCCCCTCCCTTAAAGGGATCTTGATAAGGGGATCAGATGACATAATTCTTTAGAAGCTTGAAGGATCAAGCCTTTTGACTTACAGAGTATACCTGGGATATTATGATCAATGTGTACACATCTTTTAAGATGGGGCCTTTGGGTACAAATAGTTCTCTATGCCTAAAATCGGTGTGCAGAAATTTCTCATTACATATGGTGTATTAACTTTCCAAATGTATGCATCTGCAAATGGAAGAGGAAGGTTTTGCAATTGGACACCCTGTTTTATCAAATTGACATGGCTTGTTAAAATATTAATATTTTAAAAAAATCTTTTCATTTAAACAGAACCAAGTCAATTTACTTACATTTTGAGGGGTCAGATTTCAACAGAAATTAATTGTGCTTAGGCTAGATTAGGTTTTCATTAGTAATCACATAATTGATATTCATTGCTCATTACAGTTAAGCAATTTCAAGCTAACTGTGCAAATAGTGAATTTAGTGAGCTCTCGCAAAAGCTGAATTGATCACAAATATGTAAGGTCTTTCCAATAACATGGGAAATGTTTGCTCTTTAGTTCATACTCAGGCAAGCTACGTGCAGAACCTGATCGTCTGGGAAGGCAGTTTTGCAGCCTGTGTGTTGGTGTGTGTTGGCTGTGCTGTATGAAGTGAGATAGAACACAGAGGTCAGAAATCACCTTAGTCATGGAACTAATTCTGATTAAAACAAATTTTATCTAGGATAACAGTGTTTATGGAGATATCAAGGGAAAAGGTTGGAGCTAAACCATGATTGCAACTATAGGAGCTGAATAACCTGGTTTATTTAATTTTATTTCGTATTCTGTAAAAAGATCTACCATCCACTGGTGTTTTTCAAGTTTGGTTAGAGATAAATCTGACTTGGTCTCTTTTTAGTCTGTCTTTTTCTGGCATTACACATGCCAAACTGTTCTTTTTCAGATTCCAAAGTCTCTTTCAATAAAAACAATTTAAGTGGTCTCCCCAAATCTGCAGTTCTTGTTAATTACAGCTGTGTTGAATCCTTTATGAAATAGGATGTACTTCCATATTCCTGATCCTGGTAAATTTCAATGTTTATTGAAAATATTTATCATTCAATGGTAGTGTTATTAAGTATTATTACATCCACAGTGAAACAAATGTTTAGTGCCCCAGTGACAGTCTGATATACAGTGAATAGGAAATGAGGAATTCTGGGTCCTGGATTCTTGGCAGTATCTTCCTTACAGACCTTGGCCAGTCCTCTCAGAAAAGAGATGCTAAAACAAGCCTAGAAAACACAGCCTGTGAGCAAAGAGAAAAAAAATAGAGACTGTAGAAGACATGAAACCAAGTTCAGAATCATCAGGGAACTGAAAGGAGGAATTAATCATGGAATCTTAGAATGGTTTGGGTTGGAAAGGACCTCTAAAGGTCATCTAATCCAACTTCCCTTCAGGGAACAGGGACAATCTATTCAGCATAGTGAATGGGATGAAAAAAGAACAAGTGTATATAACAGGATTCATATATAGTATTTTTCATCCACATTATGAAGTGGATACCGAGCCTCAGAGCAACAGGAAAGCCTGACACTGACAGAGAAATGCACTTCCTGGACCAAACCCCAAGCAAGCACAACTGTTCCTAACTCTCCAAGATGTCTGCCTGAAGGATAAATGAGCACATCTATTCTGGTCAGCAGAACTCATTGAATATTTATAGGCAAGTTTTCATTTAAGTGAAATATTTCAAAGACATTTACTGGAACTGAAGAGTATGGATCTTTGAAAATAAAATTCAAGAATTTACATATTCTGCAGCTAAGAAAAGCCTGTTTAAAAACTTTAAACAGACACAAAATCAGTGTATTTTGGAAACAGTGTAGTCTAATGGTTACAGCAGTGTTGGGTAAGTGGTGTCCTTTCTTCCACTTGTCTCTGATATGTTGTACAGGATTGCTATCTCTGTTTCCCTGCCAGCCACGAGCTTGCAAAGATTTCGGAACACTTTGCAGTGAGATCTGCACACCCAGGAGCTGAATAACAGGAGAAAGGATGGTCTCCTGATCACTGTTATCACAGGAGATTGGCTTCTATGTAACCTTAAAAAACTCACAACCTGCACACTTATATCTGGTAGCTCCATGTCCTGCAGAAATCCAGAGCTCCTGCTGAGCCAGCTGGCTCGGAAATGCAGCATTTCAGACCTGCCTCTTGCACCTGTGCTGCTGTACTGTTCCTTGCAGATCTAGCAGTAGCTCTGCATTCGTTTGCAACTTAAAGTTGTCTTTTTCTTCTCATGCCTTAGCTCTCCAAATATAAATTGGGAGCAACTGCACTTCAAAGTGGTCTACCATGAATGTGTGCGTGCATGGTCAGGAGCAATAAAATACATGTAAACATCTCAGAGACAACAAACTGTCTTCTAAAACAAATAAACAAGAGTAACAGGTTAGCAGTGTGTTCTTTGCTTAATTCATTAAACATCTGAGAAATAGAGGCTTAGGAAGGGACAACTAGACATGTAATTCTCCTCCTGTACTGGTAAAAATACAACATTTGCTATGCAAATGTTGCTTATAAAATTTTCACCTGTAGGATATTTAATTAGAAGCATGTATAGTGGTTCCACCAAATGTCCTAGTGAGCACATATATTGTTACCAACCTTCTGTTGGAGTGCTGAGTATTTAAGAAAAATGATATGGCAGGCAAGATTCACTCCACACAGTGAAAGAAACCACTAGAGACTAATTGCAGTAACATACTAAAGGAATAAATTGTACCAGAAAACAGAACCTTGAAACTGATTTCTACACTAGAAATCTGTGTAAAAATTCTGAATAGAAATGTGAAATAACTCCTCATACAATCTGTTCTAGTTTACCAGAGCAAATGAGAATTGTGTTTGCTTTTCATCTGAGCTGGAGAAAAATCTCTAGTACTGAGGTTTACGAGACTTAATATGCTAAATTTATGAAGGCTGGCTTCTAGTTTGAGTTCTTTTGGTAACAACAAGGAGACAGCAAACTTTGAATGGAGCCTCAGCAGCATGCAAAAAATGGACAGAAGATAAGGTTCAAATCCAATTTGGTGCAGATTTTGCTGACTGCAGTCAGGGTCTGACCTGAGGCAGAACACCTGAAAAACTGACCAGAAAAAGTGCTAAGGGCCTCCTCAGGTAGATTTAATTTAGTGGATAATCAGAATGGTACTAGGGCAAGAGATCAGACAAAACCCCTAAACCAGGCAGACTGAGAGAACATCTGGTGATGGCCTTCAGGGAATGAGCGAAAAGATTTGCTGGGACAGCACACCTTGACAGGTATCTCATGGGTCAGGCAGCTGTAGGGATGATGCACAGTTTCTTATTTATGAGCAGAAGCAAGATCTGTGCCCATAAATCACTGCCTGAGACATGTAACCCTAAAGTACATTTTAACAAGCACAATTAAGAAAAACTACCCAGGAGCACAGAACTCAGCACTATG
Organism: Neopelma chrysocephalum; assembly: GCF_003984885.1. Lineage (NCBI taxonomy): Eukaryota > Metazoa > Chordata > Aves > Passeriformes > Pipridae > Neopelma > Neopelma chrysocephalum. Next base: position 939,106 of record NW_020897734.1, read on the forward strand.
TAATTTAACACAAAACTCTGCCATGATTTAAGAGTCTCTGCCACTGCTGCCTTAATAATCCCTAAATCACATACTGCCATAAAAAAAACCCCACTCCCATTCCCCAGTATATAGATCCCTGCTGAACATAAAGGTTATTTAACTGTTTTGTGGCAAGTGGGGCTTGTAAAGCCAACCAAGCAGCAGAAGGTACTTGACAGGACTCTGCACAGGACCAGTGCAATGGGAAAACCTCATCTTCTACATTCTGCCTTGACTCCCTGTTTCTACACTTTGTTCTTGCCCCAGCTGACTTTCTATTCTAGCAACTAACCTCATGAAATGTTGACAGACTAAGAACATTTATGGTAAGAAAACATTTACAAATGATAAATACACCACAAAAGTTTTATTTCTCAATTTTCCGGCCTATGGCAAATGTGGTTCTCATTCAGATTATCCAGAATATTGTTATGATCTTTGCACAGTGCTAATGAAAAATTAGCAAACACATGAATCCTTGAAATCAGCTATTTGTGTAGGAATGACTTTCAGCCACAAGTTTAAAAGTCTACATGAAAAGGAGATGCAGCAAGCAACCTTTACAGGAGAATAGCTTGGAAGTAAATTAACATTAAAGAGAAGAATAGATGATGTGTCAAGAGAGCTGTTATGGATTACAGTAAAACTTCTAAACTCTAGGAACTAAAATAAAGACAAAATCTTTTCTTTAGTCTTTGTTACACAGTGGAGCAAGGAGCTGCACACTCATACAGGTGATCACTACACATCATGAATGGTTTATTGAAATTAAAAGAAAAGAAAAACCACTAAGCATAGATCACTTATTATACACTAAAAAGTTTTTAAATACAGCTGAAAATATGCATTCAGCCCTGAGCCTTGGCTGATCACTTACTAATTTCAGAGTCTGGCAAGCAGAGGTGCTCAGGGACTTCACTATCGAGCACAGTGTTTTGAGGAGAACCAGCTGCCATATAATATGTATAAGATAACGTGACACAGGAGCTTTTTAAGATTGATTTAACATGATATATTTAAATTAGATAATTAAACTTTCTGTGACTATCAGGTCAGTTTCCTCACGGTTTCCCATCTCCCTTCCTTGTGAGGCTTGTTCCTTAATCATTAACTCTGAAAACTGTGACTCCACAGCAAGTATCTGCAGTGAGTATCTTCAGGGAATAGGGAAGCATCTTTGAACTGTTAAAACCTAACAAAAACGAATATACTGTGATGGTGATTAAAACTGAAGTGGAAATAAATTCCTCAGATATATAGTGTAAATAGATTATTTATCTGAGTGCACTAGGTCACATCCTAGGGTGTCCAAAAATACACAAAAAATATAGTACAAACAGAAGTCAAGACCTACATATACAGTCAAACACTATTTACAAGATAAAAGACTGACATGGAAGCACTGACCGCAAAAAAGCTGTCTGATCCTGGTAGATAACCATCACAGTGTGATGCTGAGACCAAATGGATTAATCTCTGAATATATAAATAGAGAAGTACTGATTAGGAGAAAATATTATTTCTCTATTTGATACCGCTGAGGCCTGTACTGGAAAAGTACAATTCAAAAGGCTTTTGCTTGATTATAGAGAGACACAGGAATGCTTAGAAGATGGGAGAATGGATAGCACAGGAACTGTCAGTTTACTGATTAAAAGATGAAGGGGAATGGGGACAACTGTATATAAGGACCAATGTGGAGAGCATAGCTATGCTAATGGTATCTTCAGTCTGCAAACAAAGCTTTAACAAAGGCTCAGTGGTTAGATATAGGTGCCTGATACATTCAGGCTAAAAATAGATTCACAGTTTTAACAGCAGGAGTTAGTAGATCTTGCAACAATTTAATCAAGGTTGTGAAGAATTCTATCAATGGTAAATTGAAAATCAAAAGTAGATGTTTTTCTTAGAACTCCAGTTCAAAGAACAGCAAGTTCATAGATGTTTAACACAGCTAGATAATAATAGCACAGAGGCATCTCTTGGCCTGGTAGTCTATGACCTGATTAACTAGATGGTGTGTTAGTACTCAGGTGCCTCTGTGGAAGGATGCAGTTCACTCATATTTGGTTGCAGTGCTTACATCTCTTTTTTTTGTGCTCTTGTACAAACAGGGGGATTATCCTTTGTTTACCACTCAAAGAAGCAAGTCCTGCTGAATCACATGCAAAGCACTCTTCACCTTCCTATCATCATATTGCTTCTGAATTTCAGACTATTAAAAGAGGACAGTGAGGTGAAGATGAGGGACACCTTCCACCAGTCATGACATTCAAAAATTGTTGATCTGTCCATCTGAAGTCTCTGCAGAAAATGTTCTTCAGCTTATATACAACCACACTGATCTATGTAACAGCTTAGTTGTCTCAGGTTGGCCTTTGGGATGTTCAGCTCAGCAGATTAATTTACAGATTCTGTTTGACTTACCTACAGATATTTTAGTTAATTTTCCTCTTTCACTGACTAGTTTGACTTTATTTGCACATACAGAGTTAGTACCTGAAATAGCAGTATTGCAGCAAAACACTTTTTTTTCAGACTCCCATACCTGCCCCAGAACACAGAAAAATCCCAATGAATTTTCTGGTACAAAAGCAGGCTCTTAAATCAAAATGAATAGTTTCAGATAAAAAGCTTAATAAAAGCTCCCTCCTGCCATGGCTTCTACATAATGAACTGGGGTCATTCTAAAGAAAAGAACAGAAATTCTGGGACTAAAAGACAGCAGTGTGAAGTGTTTTTAATATCACAGCAGAAGTAATTATTTTCTATTTCTTTTTATTATTAAACATTGAGGTAGCTAGGAGGGAAAATCAATACAATATAATATCTTCAAAACAGTGCTTATATGTACCTATAATTAAGGATTGAGAGTCCATGTTTTATTGTATGAATGGAAAGATAAAGATCTGATGGAAGGACATGCATCTTACTGAAAATGGTCTAATGCTTTATGCCTTACACTGTTGAAATTACTGGCATCAGTATTAGAATAAGTGTATATTTTATCCCAGTTTTTGTACTGGGGGGACCTCTCTGGCCATTCTGGATCTAACACGTTGCTTTATTTTTTTGCTTGCTCTACTAAATAATAGTTTGATGGCTACAGGAGAACTATTATGGGTAATAATGCACTTAGACTTCTAAAGGCAATAATGCACCTCGACTGCTGATTGTTTTCTTCAGTGATACCATTGAACATTCCCTGTTTGGCATAGATGCAATTTGTTTTGGGTCACTACTAACCTATTTGGAATTATAGAAAAACAAGTAGGTCTTCTCTCTACTTGCAAATAAAATATTTCCCTTATAATGGTACAACCCTAACTCTTTGCATATCACTGTGTACTTTATTGCTCATTCCATTTAACAGTGCAGCTGCAAGTTTCCTGGCCTTTGATCTTCTTTCAGATGAGAATTATAAGCTTATTTAGGCTAACGAGGAGATCACATGTCCAGTAAATGTGCACAGCAAATAATAAAAAAAAAGTGTCTTAATAATACAGACATATTTCAAATATCACAGTGAAGAACACTGCAGTCAAAGGAAGGGCTCCTATTGATTTCATTGATTTTGAGCCCTGGCTTCTCCTGAAATCAGCAAGCAGAGTAAAACCGTGTCCCAGTTCATTACTAGGTTCTCCTCACTGCTTGCACTTAAGGCAAATTCTGTAGTTCAGCAAAACTGACATTTCTAAAGAGAATCCTCCTCTTTGCACTGAAGAAAGAGAACAGCTAATTGTTACTGTCCAATTTTCCTCTGTGTTGTTGCTGTGCACTGGCCCAACAGTATTTGCAAAGATGTGCAGTGAACTCCATGCTTCAATTCACCTTTTGCCATATTAGCAAACAGAGCTGCACCAGCTGGCGAGCCCCCTGAACATGCCCAGCCTTGTCAGCTCTCCCCGGCCCAGGGCTGTAGGGGGAGAGCTGTGCTGCTCATCCAGCCCCAGAGCCCTGCACCTGGATCGGGGGCCTCCTGGGACCCAGCAACACGACCTGATCTGCTCACTTTGCATTAACTTTGGAAAAGGCACCTGAGCAGAACCAACAGCAGCTCAGCAGCAGCCGGGAAACCACTTCTGCACTCGCGGGCAACCAGAGTGGATCTCAGTCTGCACTCGACTGGTCAAATTTGCCAGCCCTTTAGGCAGCTGTTGTTTGATCTCAACCCATGACAAATATGCCAGCCAGACAGGGGTGTTCCATTTTTGTTAATCTGTAGAAAGGAAATGATTTCCCTGATGCACCAACATCATACATATGGTTTATACATGCATCAAGACAGCGTTATCTGTGCTACAGTGAAAGATGAAAATTCTTTCCTTCCTCAGGCTGTTTCTCCAGGTGTTTGAAAATCTGCACATTTAGTGAGTTTGCCCTCAAATCTGATGAATTTTGTGGGGCACAGGAAGCTGTCTGTGCTCCGTGCTGGACCTTCTTTGAGCAAGGAAGGAGGAAGTACTTCATTCCCCTGGCTCCTTCTGTGTCACAGGCTTCCTTAAACTGATAGTGACTGACCTTCCCTCTTCATCCCTGTGTCAGGGATGTAGGGACCAAACCAGGGCCCTGATCACATCCCAGATGGTTTCAACATACACACCAGCTGATGCCTGGCACCCTCTCTCCTCTTGAGGAAAAGACATCTGTGATCCTTCTCATAAGCCCTGTTTGCTACTCCAGACTCTACAGACCTCCATCCTACTCCCTGCTAAACGTGCATGGGAAGCAGGAAGGAAAACTTAGGGATCACACAAAGTCTTTTACTTTGCACGCTTGTCTCTTTTCAAAAATCTTTCCAAAGTACCTTTTTGTGGAAGCTCTGCAATTGTAATCCAACAATGACAATAAAATCTTTTCGAAACAACACCCCTTGCAGTACTTTGCAAGTGTCAACTGATCATCGGATAATGGAGTCTTGGAAGACTAAGGCTCAATTCAAATATGAGAGCTTTACATTTACGTTTGAGAAAAACTCATTTAGAGGGTTATAGCCTAATGCCTCTTTAAAAAAAAATAATGCAAAATTTACTTAGATTATTTTTTATTTGTATGCATGAGCTCAACTATAATGGAATAGTATTGCTAATATAATTACAACGGCCTGTCTCCAGAGGAGAAGATATTATGCAATATACTCTCTGCTCTATATATCCTGAGCACAGGTACCAAAAAGTAAATGAGCAAAATTATTATTTCATCTGATAGGAGTTTTGACAGATTTATTCCTACTCTAAATTTCTTCAAGAGGAACAGAAAGGTGGAGAGGTCTTCCAATTATACCTGAAAGTAGTTAGGTTTGGAAAAGAGAAAGAGAACACAGGACAGAGGAGAGATTTCTCAATTTACAGATTGGTATAAAAGAACTTTAAAAACTAGAAATAAGACGACTTTACAGATATGTAAAATAAGTAATCACACTTAAACTGCAATAATGAAAGAGCTAAACCCCACAGATCTGGGAATCTGTCCTCTAGCTGAATTAAAAAGGAGCAGAAATTTCCCTTGTCATGAAGCTGATGGAGGTTCAGCTGCTGACCTTTTTTCATTCCCTCATTTTTAGGCTACTAAATACCAGGAAGTTATAACTATACTAAAATGAAGTATTGGATCAAAATGGTTTCTCCAAAGGACTTTTTCAAAAGCACATTTTATAGTTGAGGAGGATATTTGATCATTTTGCCAAAATGTTCTATTTCCTCAGGTATTCAGCTTTTAAGAAAGGCCAGTAAGGAAGCACAGAGGTTACACAATGTTACAATGCTGGGGCTCATTCACAGTAATTGGAGATTTCTGAAAAGGAGAGATAATTTGTCTAAACCTACAGACCCAGTAATATGCCTGAAATTTCAGCTAAGAACTGAAAGAATCTTAAGAGGACTAACTAGTGTGCACATGAATTCATGCCCAAGTGATTTCCAATAATTTTATTAGCTTCTACTTAAATCCTATCCCAGGAGTCCAAAAGGAAATTTTAAGTGCAGTATTAACATTTTTAAAAAATTTAAAGAGTAGATACTCAGAAATAGAAGACAAAACTCAAACACCTTTCTTGAGTACAAAGTAAAGTAGTGTTTCTGGTGGCAATAAGAGGAGCATACATTTTGAAAACGAATCTAGCAAAATTAGATAGCCAAACTGGTCATCCACAAATGTTAAAAAATCTGTATTTGTATATCTAATCAGACTGGAACATTATAGTACATTTGATAATAGACTGAAGCAGGCTTGGGCTGTGGGTCATAGGTACACATACCCATTCCATCTGTATTCTAATACCTCATGCACTACCACAGATTACCATATTTCATTAAGATAAACTGATATTTGTTCAGAGATTTTACTAACAGACAATAAATAAAAGAGCAAAGAGAACCTTGTATTATTCAGCCTACTTACAGTTGAGCCCTGAGTGGCTACTTTATAATTTCACAACCAATAGTGTTGGTTTAAAGTTTCATCCCAATAACACTTTCTTCAAGAGGTGTTGACAAAATATGATTACAGAGTCTATACTCTGCTTTGTAACATTCACCTAGGCTACAGCAGTGATCTCAGGTGAGACTGTAATAGCACTGAAATGAAAAGGGGAAGCCCATAAATCACTCAATCTGTACCTTCACATTATCTATCTCCGTGCTAATTTCAAGGTGACAGTTACCATCTGGTATAGAAGTACAAAAGTTTGACAGTTACCATAAGCAGGCTTTTCCAAGCATTTTAGCTTCAGAAATGTGATGTCAACTAAAACTGAGATTTAGGGCTATTCAGACTGTGATTTGGTGTTGTGATAACAGAAAGAGACTGTACAGAATCAGCATTATAACTTTAAAGTTACTGACCCTTCTGGGCCTCTTTTTCCATTACTGCTGTGATTCAAACATTGATCCAAATGATGCAGAAAATGCTTATGAAAAAGACTTTAGAGAAGAACTTCATGAAGAACTTTAGAGAACTTGTGAATGTGCATCTTTGGCCCCCAGAGAACACAGAGAGTTCAAATTCCTTACAGTGATAGTGAGATGGCCACCATCCACCTACTTTTCCAGGAAGAGTCTGAAGTGCAAAGACAGAATCATGATGGACATTTCAGTTGAGAAAACTACTCTAATGAAGCCAAATCTATGAGATGACTAGTACATTGAAGAAGCAGAAAATGTTTTTGGTGCTAAGTGCATTTAAGTTAGAAGAATCCCCAGGGGAATGTGGTTCTAGGAGCCGATACACTGCATCCTAATTAACTCCTAACTGACCTTTCTGGTTATTTGGTGCCCAGAATTAAATATAATATTATATTTTGTCCTGCTCTGTCACATGATATCTTTCCATATCATGCCCCAAATTGCATTTGTCTTTCATGCTACCCTATCAATTACTAACGCAAATCTAATTTGCTGCTTGCCTTCTCCAGGAGGTCTCTCCCAGCATTAGAAACGTTCCAGTTCTTCACTACTGGCTAATGCATTTATTATGGGTGAATTTTTGCCTCTGCATTTTGAGATTGATGATTCACAAACATCCTTCAGGAGACAGAACTAATGCAGAAGTTAAAAAACCAGAAAACTTGAAAATTAAATCAGACTCCCTCATATTCCCGACAAGTTCAGAATAATTGTCCTGAATGAAGCTGCTCTGACTTGAGAGCAACTATTTTGGTTTTTTGTTTGTTTTGTTGGTTTCTTTTAAAAAGGAGAGTCACTAAGAACAACTGTGCACAGAGTAGAAAACATAAGGAAATCTTTAGCCTTCACAGCATCTCTGCTTTCCTCTGTGGGGCTACAACTGCACTGGCTTTACCAGGAGACTCGTTTGTACACACACGCTTTGCTTTCATTGCCCTGATCAGAGCTGTGGCTTTTGGGGAGTTGACAAGCATTGGACTGGATCAGGACAGAACTGCACTTCCTCAGTCATTCCCTGGCCACTGAGTTTCTCTCCCCAGGGACCTGCCTGGCCCGTGCCGATGCGGCGCCGTGCGGAGCTGCCACACGGACCACGAGCAGTGAAAGCAGGTCCTCCCCAGGCACTGCTGTGCTGGGCACTGAACAACAGACACTCTGAATTTATGTTCTGCTGCTGTTTGCCTTCCTTATCTCCCTCGTAGACCTTGTCCCCTTCGTTTTACATCTCTAGGAATATTCTATGATATGATAAAGGCTTTGGATCAGAGGAAAGGTCATTATTGATCTCACTTTGATCAGTTTACTGAAGGGAGATGCTGACCCTACATAAATATTCAATGGTTCTGAGGAATAGCCAAAAGCACCTTTGCAAATGTTTTGTGGTCTAACAGAAGTTTCTGAGACAACTCCATTGCCTTTGGTCCTGGATGTAAATGCAGTACCAAAGCCTCTGTGCCCCCGTATTTGTACTCCAAAATTAATTCAATATAGCCAAAACTTTCTCATCAGGTTTTCTTAAAACATTAAATATTAAAATTATGTGGATTCACCAAAAACCAGGCTCATGTCATAGCTAAATAGCTAAATAAGAAAAACAGAGGTTTACTAAAGCACATACATGGTTGGGTTGATTTAAAGTTTCCTATGTGTGCATTTCCATGACAATGAGGCTGCATAAATACATTCCAAATGGAATGGTTAGCAATGATAAAAGTGGGCAAAATATCAGTACCATCTGCTCACTTCTAATGCCTGAAAAAAGTGACAACCTAAAATTAACCAAAGAAAATGAGCTGCTAAATAACCTTACTCCCCCTCTAAAATCTTAGAGGCCTGTACATGTCAGCACAGAATTTGACCTTTAGTTCTCCATTGTTCCCTACTGTAATATTTATATTTCAAATTTTTTCTTAGCTTTAACTGAAACTCGTTTAACTTGCACAGTTAAAATGACTGGAACTTAATAAAAACACAGTAAAATTCTGCTACTATTAGTAGTCTCCAGTACTGAGACTGCTGTAACTGAGGAGACTAAACAGCATCACTGTCAACAATTTATCAAAACTTTTAGCTTGAATTTTGCATATCCATTTTCACTTTTTCCAGTCTAAAATTAGTCTCTGTGCTGAAAAAATTCCTATAAGTGTCAGCAGAGGAGCAGAAACAATGTATTTCTATTATTTTAAAAATACTTATTTTTGAAGTCTGGGCATTAAAACAAAAATTGATTCTGACTCTAAAACTGGAATTTTGAATTATTTATTTGTATTTTGAATCATGGATGTGTTGTGTCTTTTCACATCACTGAGGAATGAAGATGATGTCCAAGAGCTAACTTCCAGTTTGCTGCTACTTAGGGGACAGAGTGGGGCAAGGCTGAGCCTCAGAAATTAAAACCACAGGGAAATGGATGTGAGACTTGGATCAAAGGTCAAATCAATCAAAAGAAAATGCTAAGAGTTGAACCTGAGATTTTGGAAAAAGCAATAGAGTTAAACTATGAATAAACTCCAGAATTTCCTCTCATTTTTGCAGACACGCTTATGTGATTTCACTCAGCGAGAGCCCGAAAACATACAGCTATATGGGAATTGAGTGTATATAAATTATCTCATTGATGGCAATGGAATTATTCATGAGGAATATAAGCTTGGTTCTACAGTCTGAGCCAGCACACAGTGAATGTGTTTCTGGTTACTGACTGAGCTAAGCATTGCAACCCTTGCTGTTCAGTAGGACCCTGGTGAGAACACTTGCACCAGGAGCCCCTTCTTCTAAATCTGTTAATGCTACTGATGTTAATCAAGTAGTGCTGCTCTTGCTGCTACATTTATAAAGTAAGAACAACAGATAATTATATCTAGAAAATGCTTTTATTTGACAATGGTTAATAAATTTAATATGGAGAGAGATTTTGAAGCCTCAGTGAAAATGAAAAGCTAATAGCATTAAATGGCTGAGGGTGATTATTTTTGCAAAGAATGTGGATTATGCTAGTTCTCAGTATAGAAATAAAGAGAATAAAGCCATGGTTATAATTTCATCTTTGCAATATAAATAGGATAGACAGATGCTTGATATTGTACAGTAATTATAGATGGCTGAACTGAGAATAAACCTTTTTTGTAGATAATGGTTTCTGATTTTGAAGGCCATTTTTAAATCTATGGTTAGGGTTTTGTCTTCCTGCCAAGGACATGAGTTAAATATTTAGTATGAAGTATAGTGGTGGTTTCTGAGCTCGACTTTCAAACGTAATATGCAAACAGGCTGGTAAGTTGTGGGTCAAACAACATGACATTCACCAAATTGAAAGAGATGGGGTGGGGGGGTAATGAGATTATAATTTTATCTGATAATCAGAATCGTGTAATGGAACTAAAAGGAAGAAACAACCATGGCATCTTTGCAAGTATTCTGTGCTGTGAAAGGACAAAAGTGAAGGAAAAAACCTTTGACACATTCCTGAAACTCAAAGCTGTCTAGCATGGTAACTTTGTGAAGCTGTAGGCTCTGCAATTGATATGCCATAGCTCTCCTAGAAGACACAAGAAAAAAAGGAAATGTAGTACTATGGAAAAGTGAGAGGGAAGACAGAGTGGCATTGATGTGATCAGCTTTAAGGGCATTTCACTTGAAAGAACACCTGAGGCAACAGAAGCAGAAGGGACAATAAATAATTCAGCGAGAAAATTACATTTCAAAACAATGAGGTTGTCTTTCCCTTTCCCCTTTCAATGAAAACTGCTTTCAAAGAACTTTCTGCAGAAATAGCTGCAGAAACTTCTGCTGAGAAACACTCTCATCCACTCATATCCATGCAATCCTCCTCATGCAGAAAGCTGCCCAGTGAAAGGACAGGAGTCTAGAATAAATCTTGCTTCATGAGAAATTGAGGTGTCAGACACAACCCAGTGCTCTCAGGCCAGACCTCAGCTGGTAGCAATTGTCATAAGTTGTGTGACTTCAGTGGAGCTCTGAGCAGTCACACCAGGGAGCAGTTGTCCCTGGAGGATTGTGAAAAGTTTTGTTAAAGTCAAGTTAATGAAAATGTAAGTTCAGCACACTGCAAACTGACACACAGAAGAAGGGGAAGCATGTTTATCAGCTTGACTTGGCTGCACTGGGAGTGAAAAGCACAGCATTTTCAATCACTGGAGAGTGTGTGCAGCAGATAAGTCTGTACTGTATGGAGAGCTGGAGAAAGCGTGTGGAGGATTTTAAATAGGGCACAGGAAATCTTAATTTAAAACACAAAAATAATTTAAGTTAAAAAATGAATGGCTGGATCTTTATCAGGTTCTACACTGATTTGAACAGAACTTAGGATATGTAAGATGAACAGGACAGCACAACTTTTGATTTATAGCACGTGAGTTACCCCATGGGAAGGTACATCTGCCCATGAAGAGGACTGAGCACTGAGCACTGCAGGGTGACATAATGAAATGGGATAAACCCACTCATATTTACTGCAGCATGGGAGGCACCTTCCATGGGTCCTGTGGGACAGCTCACAGACTGCAGGGTACACATGACTTACTCAGCTGTTAATTGGACCCAGGCTTTAATCATGGTATCACAGCATGGAAGGCCAGAGTTGGAAGAGTTCAGCCTGGCTTGGCCACTGCTGCTCACCACTGCCCTTCACTGCTCCCCTTTGCCAGGCTGATGCAACTATTTGTGGGGATAAGCTCTAAGCAAGATTATTTTAGCTTTCAGGGAACAAGCCATAAACTAGATCCCTGACACAGACTGTGATAAAAACCAACCAAGTCCTGCAATATTTTCTTCTTAATCCTAATTTTTAAGTCATACAGCCAAAGCCCTACAAACAGATGAATCATAACATCTGATGGGACAGTAACCTAGAGGAGCTGGAAAAGCAAGAAGCAGAACAGAACAGGGGACAGGACAGCATGAGAATTATTTAGTGTGGCTTTGTTGCCAGAGAAAGCACAGCAAAGACTACTGCTGCAGCTTCAGTGCTCAGCCTATGTGCTTCTGTATCAAATGTGAATTTACCAGGCTTTGGAAGGCAAAGACCTCAGTGGGGCTGCAGATGGCTAGAGAGAAAAATAAAATAAAACAGAGATAATTGGAGAGAAGCACCAAAATCCTGTTTCTAAATTTAAGACACATTGAAGGTTTTCTACTTTTGCCATGCACAGTCTGCTAGGAAAGAGGCAGCTCTTATTTATCTGCAAATGTCTTAAAATTGAAACATGCTTTCAAATGAATAGCATATATTTTTCAGGCATGCATTCCAGCTCATGACTAGTGTGATGCTTTCTTATATCTCAATTGAACAAAGGTTCTAAAGATCCTGAGTGTTTCCCTGTTAAAGAAAGCAGAGAAAAATAACCAAAAAACCCTTGTAAGCTTTTCAAGAAACAAATTCACTTAAGTTCTTCCTGATAAAGTCCCCAAAGAGACAATGCCCAGGAGGTTTCCTAATGTTTCTCCTATCTTTAAGGATCACAGTATTCTGGCTAAAAGTGGAAGAAAATCTCCTTGCAAAATTCTCCTGTCTGGGAGTGTCCATGGATTTTTATGCCACCAAAATCCTACAAAACTATAACGGGCTTCTGTCGTCAGCTAGTTTCTATCCATTAATAGATTCCTCTGACCCTTATTTGGGGGTTCATTATCATTATCATGTATGAGGTGAACTGTATTTAAGAGAGAGGAATACAGATAACTGTACAAGGAAAAAAGGGGTAAAAGAGGATGAAACATTTAAAAGCTTATAGAATTCCTATTGATGTCAATAGGAGTCTTTCCACAGGTTTAGTGGAGTGTGAGCTATGCCCTTATTTATCTGACATTTTCTCTGAGCTGCAAAATTGCCTGTAGTTACAGATATTCACTAAAAGTCTGCCTACTAAGAGCAAAGACTGAATGATTATATAGTTATATTACCAGAAGTAGATAAGTACTATTTTGTATATCATGATAGTGGGAAATAAGATGATAAGATTGATAGTTGATGAGGTTTGACTACAATGATTTAATGCTGAGGATAAGTACACATGCAGCTGCTAGAACAACAGAGCTCTCCTACATTAAGTACTCTAAGCTCCTAAAAATAAACTCCAGCACATTACAATTAATAGCTGAGAGTACACTTCATTCTCTTTAGTTCACGAGGTGAGCAGAAGTTACACGTGACTTATGGTTAAACACCAAAATTCACTGAAGAGGGTCTTTCAGTATGACACAGGAATGATTCTGCTGGATGACAAAAAGCCTCCTTTTTTCTAAAGGCAAACTAACATGGCTATGGGGCCTGGAAGGTCAGTTCCCCTGTTATAGCATGTGGTGAGTATCTAATAGGCCAGCAAGCCTCCCTGCTTACCCACACAGGTCACTAAATCCTTGTGCAGTCAGCAGGGCTGTGCCCTGTGGCACCAGCTGTGCCCTGGGGAGCTGAGAACGCCACCAGCCCAAATGTCACGGCAGCACGATCATTCATGCTCGGGCTGTGAGCAGCTTTCAGCTCTTGGAAATTCTGTTGGTGTCTGGGAGGAGGATTCTAATGCCACAGCATCCTCTGAGTAGGTTTTACCATTCCGGTGACAACTGTGCTATGAAATGCCAGGTGGTGTTCACCTCCCACCCCATCTCTCGGCTCTGCCCACCGGCGAAGCGAACACACCCGCATGGCACAGAATCCTTACGTGAAACTAATGCTGTATAAAGCAGCTGGGCTAGTTTTAGGCTACTTCCAGCTTCAGTGAGTGCCCGAAGGATATTGCAAAAGAAGCAAGCAATTAAATCCTAATATTCTCCACATATTGCTAAGACTGTTCTGCATAAGCTGATTCCCACGTTTGCTCCCACTCTCACTGCAATGTATCTCAACCAGCATCACTTGTTTCAAAGTTAAGCATCTTTCTACATCTAATCAAGGAAGAGAGAACAGACTTTCCAGACAGAAATCCTTTCCTTCCTTAGGTAGCTAACTGGGACTGTGAGACAAACATCTCCCACAGAGACCTTTCTCCAAGGTTTTTCTCTTAAGATCACTGGAACACACAAAGAGGTGAGCAGGACAGTTAAAGAAATAATACTTTTAACATAGTTGCTTTTCAGAGTGTATTGGATTTTTATTATTATTTAACATTTTTTCCTCAGTCATGGTTCCAATTCATAAAGAAGGCACTACCCTCTTAGATAGGTATTGTACAAACACATAATAAATTTGCATCTTTAAAGCTCTCCCTGTCTGAAAATACAGGTAGTCTAGGAATGTAGAGTATGAGTGCCCAGAGTAAGAATTGCAGCAGCCAAAGATCTGAGTTAATTAGGGTAAAATAAAAGGAAGTGAACAATTCTTAGCTGATCTGGGGTAGGGGTTAACACAGCCACTTGTATAAGGTGATTTGCTTCTGTATGAATCAGGAAAATGGAGGTTGGGCTCTTTTAGAAGTAGAAATGAGACACGAAGTTTCCATCCATTAAAAAAAACAACAAACTTGTAACATCTGAATGAAAATTTTTGTTTCACAGAAGAAATGAGTCTCATAACCTTCTCCAACCGTATGCAAGAACCAGAAGTTCTTGCTGCTTGTTTTGCCTAAATGAGTATGTTACTTGATTATCTGTCTTTACAGGAACAGGAATGAAGGAAGACCATAATATCATATTTTATATGTACATATATATGTGTGTATATACATATATATATATATATCTCCACCCTTAAAGATTGCCAAAACTCGAGTGGACAAAGCCCTGAGTAACCTGATCTAACTTTGAAATTAATGCTGCTTTGAATAAGAGTTTGGAATAAATAATCTCCAGAGGTCTCTTCCAGCTTTATTTTCATGGTTTCTATGGTCTACGAAGACATTTTTCAATGAACTGTATAATTCTGGAAACTAAGGGCCTTAATCAAACCCACAGTATAAGATATCAACACTACGCCCCAAAAATAAGCACCCTTATGTCAGGAAATTAGGTAAGTACCTTTCAATCATAGAAGCTACAGTTCAAGACAGGGACTACAACCAATTGCAAAGATCAGAAAATGAACCTTATACTACCGCTTTCCAAAATGGCATATGTCACTGGAACAATAAAGTTTGGACATTACCATAAAACAGGGAAAGAAACAAAATTGAGTTAAAGCTAGGCAAATTTTGCTGCTACTGCCCAAAGTGCTGTGGAATCATGGAAAAGAAGTTCTTGGCATTTATGGCTGCTTTGCAACCCCAAGCCAAAATGAACAACTTGTTTGATACATCTAATCCAAAAACCTGAAGAGTCAATTTACTGTTCTACTAAAAATTGAATAATTGCTTCCTGAACCTTAGCCAATCTTTATACTAAGCACAGCATAACTGCAGCTTTCAGTGCAGCAGCAATATGTTAAACTAGGGATTAACACATCTTAGAGGTTTACACAGGGTAGGGGTTAACACAGAGGTCAGTCAGCCAGGAACCAGCGGTGGTTTTCCAGCACATGATACTGCAAAATATCTTCCAGATATGGTTTTAAAGGGCTAAACAGCCTCATCTCTGCAAAGCTTCTGTCAGGTGTCTTTGTGCAGCCCGCTGAATCACCACAGTACCTGTGCAGTGTATATCACCCACTTGGACTGGCACCATCTCAGCCAGACTCACTGCAGGCTGCCAGGCCATTGCCCACGGCCTTCCTGCTTGGAAGATGAAGAGATGAGGGCTATAGAAAAGTTACTGTTAAATGTAGTTTAAACAATTTCACTTC
>NW_020897734.1:954769-1050667 GCF_003984885.1 Neopelma chrysocephalum
ATAGGTTTTATTTCCTTTGATGCTCTACTTGTATTATTGTAAATCCCACTCAGCTTTGGAAAAGGAAAAGAGACATAGTGCAATTATACCTTCTTCTAAAAGAGTAGGGGATTTGCTAGGGAATTTTGTACAACTGTGGGAGGCCAAATACATCAAAATATTCTCTATGAGGCTGATAGATTGTTATACCAAAAAGGTAGCCATAAAAGTGCTGTGAAGACAAGGGGAGGAAATTAAAGGAGCTGAAATGTCACCTGGCAAAACAGAAATTATTCTGGAAACAAATGCTGACACTTGGGAACACAGATCCTTTGGGAGTGAGACTCTAAGCTCTATGGCATTTTGCAGGAGGCCATGGAAATTAGCATGAGTACCCCATAGCTGGGTCTTGAGTGATGGGGCTTCTTGCTTCCTGCATACAATGAGAGAAATACGTATTTTACATATGTCATTCTTGGCAAGTTCAGGAAGTAAGAAATCCCAACACATCTGGAAAGGGGATTTCTCTCCACAGTGGACAGCTGCTGTTTGTCCTGTTTTCTTCTAGGTGGACATAATCACATTAGGCAGAGTAACTTTAAATAGAAGCTCCAGAGTACTCTGCTAGGGTGATCCTGTCAGGGGATCTGTAAATCTATGTGGTGACATCCTGTGGCTGTGTTTCTTTCTCAGCATCACTGCCCACTGCTCAAGATTCTGTTGTTCCTTGGGGGCCTCATTGCTGGTTGGAAGGTACAGATACTTCAGGGAAGAACTGCTCCCCTTCTGAACTTCGCTGAATACTTATATTTAAAAACACAAATTAGGCTTGAAGCTGAATTTTTTTTTCCAGACGTCACTGCAGAGATTTTCCAGAACCAAAGCACAAGGTCTTGAAAACAAAAAAGGGCCAACAGAGAGCTGTGTGAGTCAGAGAACTGGCAGCAGGATGCGAGGCTGTTCAGTTCCAGCCCACAGGGACAAACCAAATTGAGTACCTGAAGGTCACCTCTATCTGCTGGCTCTGAGTTGACCTGTGTGAAATGAACCTTTGGTCTCAGTCTGTGGGTCAAGTGAAGAGAGGGCTACCCAGAAACAACTAACAGTTCCTGAACACAGCAGTGTCCTGCACGAGGTATCTTTTTTGTGTCCATTTTTATACAGGCTCAGATTCCCAATACTATTATTTGTCTTTGTTCTCTGCATCCAAACCAATAGCAGAACGATGGCAATCTTCAGGAAGGGATATTCAAGGCTGGATCCAGCCCTGCTGGCACTGGGATATGCCAAACAGTTAAACAATTTGCAAATTACTGTCACTAAGTTGTTCAGTTACTCTTTCTCCATCACTTCCCATTCCACCTCCTTAATTTATGCTCACTATTGTTACTTGTTACAGCAGGAAGTACGACATCCTGGCACACAGCTGCTGTCTCTCTTAGTTGGAACAGAGTCTGCTGCTTCTCCCAGTTTCTTGAATGTTTTTATAGACTGCCCCAGCCTTTGATGGAGTACAGCAGGCTCCCCTTGCTAGCGCAGACACATGCTGGTGATAAGCTGTGCCAGCACTGAATAAAACATCTCTTTCTGTACATACTCCACAGTAGCTGTTAGCAATGGCCTTAAATTCATGTTAATATGGATAGTAAATTCTGCCTTATATTTTTTATGGGACTGGATTTCTTTCTGTTATCAAGGAAATTAAATGAAGGTGTCCGTTAACACTTAAACTAACAACATGAAAGCTGCAGTTCTCTTCGTGCATTAGCTCACACTACCCTGAAATAATCAGCCCTGATATTATGATGCAATATCACTTAGGTTGTCCTTTTTTTTTTAATTTTAAAGGACAGATGAGCAGATCCTCTTACTGTTTCATTTGTGCTCTGAAATACTCTCCTTTGCATGTAATTTAATGATTTTTCGGTATGAATAACAATCATCTGCATGATGAAGTAAGGTCTGTATCTTTTTGTGTATCTGTACTAAGCCTGGCTACATCAGGCTCCTTTCTTCAGATGAGTCTTTGGATACTACAGAAAAATCATGGCAGTTTTTTTTAGCAGTGGTGGAATGTGGATTTTTGTCTTTAATTTTGCCTTTCCTGAGTAGTCATTCAGGGAAGTGTGAAAGTGATGATGTGATGGAACTGATGAGCAGGGTAAATTCAATCCTGAAAGAAATCCTGTGGGTTGTTGTTCTGCAATGCCTAATATGCATTCCCCTTCTAAACACGGAGATAGAAAATATTTCACAGAGAGTACTTAGCATATATAACAGGAAATAATTTAATAAAGTAGGATAGAAAATTTATTACTCCACTTGAAGACCTCAGCATGTCCTTATACAAAGTGGGCAAGTGTCACCAACTGGCAATAGAAAAATGGCATCAGAAACACTAAACAACCCACACTAATGACTGACAGGAAGGGAGCATTTGATGTGGGCTGAACCAGCCTCTTCAAAATATTGACATTAATATTGTCATTAATATCAACTTTCAGTGACATATCGGGGGATCTTCAATTTCACAATAAGCAAGCAGATTTGCAGATGGAACAGAATAAACTGGTAAGGTTTTCAAGCATGAGACTAATTTCCTAAAGATCCTTGGCCTTCCTAGTCTCGAGAATGAAGATCGCTGCTGTGGGAAATTCTGAGTGCTCTCACATGTATAGGAAATTAATCCATACCAAAGACAAGGGAATCAAAAATCCAGGGAAAGATTCAGATTTGCTCCTGTTTGCAAACCCTATGAAAAATTAATGCAGAAGTTCAGATCCAGATTCTATTGTGCTTCCTAAGGCAACCTCCACACCATTTCTCCCTCTTGCTTCTGTGGCTTGCAAGAGCCACCCAAGAGAAGTGATCTTTTCACGATGCCCAAAATCAGAGAGAGAGGATTCTCAAGTGAGAATGACTAAACCTCATTTGGGCACATTTAAAATAAAAGAAAGTTACTGCTAAAACACCTCTGAGAACCTGATGTCCTTTTAAATTAAGACCAAAATTAGTTCATTATAGAACTGAAAAATTGGCATGGTCTTTTAAAACTGATAGAATGTATACAGTGATTTATGAAGTTAAATAATAGATTTTGTGCTATGCAAAATATAAACCAAGAGAAACAACAGAAATAAAATATGCACATCACTAGGAGCATACCTATCCTAGCTGACATTGCCTTGCATCTTGAGTTACCACCTAAGCCTGTGGAAAATGAGTTCACATGCTGCCTTGAGTGGGCATCATTTTACGCTTCTTTTGCAAAGTTGACAGTCACCACATCATCTGTTAATGGCAAATTGGACTGAATGTATTTATCATAGCATATTTTCCATTAGCCCATCCTCCAAGAGACAAATACAATTACACATATTGAACATCACCACTGTGAGGTCAACGCAATTTAGCAAGAGTGAAAATAAATCATCATTGCTCTGGTAGGGAAATGGACACCCTGTCTTGCCAACTACATCACTGAAGTACTGAGCAGATGTGATTTGTCCAGTTGGGGCCAACTTTATCTGACGTGTAACCACACGCACTTCAGTCAGGCTAGGTCAGGAATTAATTTGTCAGCCTGGAATAAGACTGCCCAAGTGTTTTCCAGTGGGTAGTTTGATGATTCCAGGATTGACCTGGGATTTATATGGACTCTTCACACATCACCAGGTCCTCTGTGCCCAACAAAAGTGTGCACTGTTGATTATCTGTGTGATTTTGCCCCTTACAGGCCAGAAACAGAACCAATATTACTATTGAAGCTGTATGTGTGATTTCAGCTACTATGAATAAGGTGGTAATTTATCCATCATGATGCTTTAACAAGCATACATTTGATGGATGATACGACTTATTATACACGTTATAAACTCTTAATGATATTTCACACATCTTCTTTCTGGAATTCTGTGACAACCTACCTTATAGCTATGATTAGAAAATGCTGCATCAGGAAGAGCCCTAGAAATACAATTTATCATAAGCAGATCATCATTCTCTTAAAATTTTCACAGAAAGGGATTCAACTTGCATAGTTTCTCTTTTTGTTATGCATTTTGACGTGATTGTGAAACTGGCAATGTACTGAAGACTGAAATTCTGTGATGACTCATTACTGCTACAAAGATTAAAAGAGAATAGAAAATAGAATAATTCTTATAGCACTCATAACAATCTTTTAGCTGTGATACTAAGAGAGTTCCAACAAAATTCTCATGATACAAATTGTAATGAACATCTGTAGCTGTTACAAAATTGGCCTATTTCTGCATCTCTGAATGGTTTCTCTGGTTTTTCTCAACAGGCAGTGACAAAGTAACTTTCCAAAATTGTCATCTTTTTTGAATTACCTGCATTTTCTCTGTTAACTTGAGAAATCAGCAACTCTATGACTTGCTGACTGTATCACTAACATTTTAGTATAATAATTGGCATATGATTGAAGAGAGCAGAACTGTGTGGTGTGAAGCTCTACGCATATCAATCACCAGTGGCAATCCCAGCTTTCTCAATGCTGTAAAAATCCCCCTCATTAGTGTCAGTTTCCGTATTTTTATCACATTTAAATCACTTTGTTATAAGCAAATGAAAACTGCTTTGTACTTAGCAAACCATTATTGCAGACAGCAAAGCAGACGAGTAAAGGTTCGAGGATACTACAAAACAGCAGAGCTGAATCTATCCTAGTGAAAACGTCATCAGGTGATCATAAAAGGTGTTTGAGAACAAATAATTTTAGATAAGAATCATCCTTAGGGAAGGAAATTCTACCATACACAACATTTTCCCCAAACTGATCAGAACGTGTGTTTGACAAACCGAACGTGAGTGCAATATGGGTTTGGATTGGGAACCAGGGAGGAGTAGGTGCTTGCTTACACTAACTCAAATCACCCCATAAGGTCACTTTTATTATTGGTTGCTGCTTGCTGAGGGACCTCATCATCAATCACCTTCCTCAACTATGGGCCAGCTTAGGTCCATTCACTGATGCATGTCATAGCTGAGAGGTGGAGAACTGGCACCTCAGAAGGGGCAACTCACAAGGCAAAGCCAAAATAAATTAAACAGTACACAGAGAGAAGTAGCAATGCTGTTGCACCAGGGAAAAGAGCCACTTAACCAAACTGATGTTCAGGATCAGATTAAAGACAATCCAAGGATGACCCCAAGACAGTTCTGTTATCTACTAAAGGAAATGGTTCCAAAGAACAACCCCACAACCTAGTCTACTGTAGACTCTGCAGGCAGCCAAAAGTATCTCAGTAGGGGTTAAACATGGAAATAGATATATTAGGGTGGGGACTGTGCTGAAAATGCTCTCCTCAGCTGTGGATGGGAGACTAACCAACCAAAAGAGGATGTTTTCAGAAGAGTCTTCACCTCTGTAGTCTAAGCAACAATGAAGTTGTAATTTGGAAATTTAAGTAAAAAATTAGTTGCATATTTAGTGGTTATAGGCAAGAAAATGTCTGAGGAAAACCAGTATTTCACTATACAACTACATCATCTAAAAGGGTAATTTCCTAGCACAACGTTTATTTTCTTCCTGTGCCTCAGCAGGTATGCTACATTAAGAGACTCAAATTTTCACCTGCATATAACTAAGTGGACAGATTCAGCAAATCCTGGGGAACTTAACTGAGTTCACATTGCTATAATTTACTCTAAATTTGTTTCAAAGCTTAAAAATACATCTTCTATGTGCTGTGCCTAACAACGAAGTGCACGAAAATGTGTGTACTGAATCACAAACTTAATGAAAGAGTCATTTGTTCTTCTGAGTTGTACATGAGTGGGTAATTATCTCCGGCAAGCAATTTTTGTCTGCTTGTACACAGAACAATACTGAACACTACAATAGTTCTCCATCTCCAGTATCAATTTATGTACATAATAAGAAGCAGGAAAACAGTCATTGTGACTGGTGTCTTTTACAACAACAATTGGCTCATTAACCTTAAGTAGATCTTTCTGACCTTACTGTGAATGAAAAAAAGGCAAACAACTGGAGTGACAAGGTATGTGTAGATCCTGCCTGTGCCAGGAAACACACAGGACTCAAGCACCACCTTGCCATAACTCACATGCTCTACAGAGTGTTCTGGAGCAAGACTGAACAGCAAAACAGTTTAGCTGACACCAAACACAGCCTACCTGGATGGAAACCAGCCCATGCCCATGGCAGTTGTGTGCCAAGCACAACAGCAAATAGAAAAGAGCAAAGTGTCTGATTAACTGTCTATCATGTTGTTTCTTCAGACTCACAGCTATAACCAAAAATAAGTTGCTCACAGGTTTGACGTCAGCCTCAGTTGGCTTTGGCCTGTTACTGGGGACACGCAGTGGTGCTGCTGTTGACCATGTAAATAGCAGTGGAGTGGAAAGATTATTGGAGCTTATTACTGTGATTGGAAGACAAGAACACTGCACAGGAACTACTATTACGGCAGTGCAATAGAAGACCTTGTTTGTAGTAAAATATCACAAGTTAGTGCCTACAAGCAGCTCTGAGAAATGAGGACTGGACCAAATTCTTAAATCTCCTGCAGGTTAAGTAAAAATATTGTGAAATCTTTGTGTCCTTGCTTCTGCTTTGAGTACCTTCTCTGCAAACACAAATATTGTAAAAAATCCCACTCCAAAAACCAGAAGAAAACCTGAATCAAAAAGGCTTTTGAAGATGGTGCTTAAAACTGAGAAAGCAAGAAAATGCAATGGAACACAAGCAAGAACCATTTCCTCAGAAATGCCATTATACCAACTGGAAACACAAATGGTGGAAAATCCTACTAAGATATGCACATTAGGGAAATGCTTAACAGTTCTCAAAGTTAATAAGAAGTAGCTGTAGTGAGCTAATGCATAAATGGAAATAATGCGTAAGATGATCATTTTTACAGATAAGATTTTTCCTATGCTATTTTTGGATGAATTGGTAAATTGCTTTTCACTATGAGTAATAACTGCTCATGCCATATCATATCACAGATTAATTGTAGTGCAGCTTGATTAATTTTTTTTCCTCTTTACCAACCAAGCAGTAACTAAAGCTGATGAAACCAAAATAACAACCTGCCTCAAATCTGTCCTCAACTCTGAAATGAAGTGCCCTCGATAGGAGCATTGTTTCATTTAGGAACATTAACTTTCGGTAATATGCATCTACTTCATTACATTTTTTAAACATCAATTCTCCTGGTTGAGGGATCACTCATTCAACCAAAACACTGAGCTGCTACACCTGACTGGCCTGCACTTATGCCTTGCTCTTACAGCATCAAGAATTCCGTGCCCAGTCTCTCCCTTACACCTCTGACTTCAATTATATCAGCACCAAGCCCCAAGGTTACGTGATGGATGTGTTAACTGGCAATTAGACAATAAGAAACAGGTTCTACATAATGCTGTGGAAGTGACCTGCCAGCTGAGCTACAGGGAACCACGGAGGAAAGTGATGTTTGAGAAACAGCCTTCCACAGTTAGAGAATTTTGCCATGAACTTTCATATTTCGCTTATTATATTAGAAAGTGTAAGGTTTAGATTTTGCTATGATTTGGACAACATTTGCAGGCACAGCTAAGTCCCACAAATCTTTATATAACCCTTATGTATCCGTGAGGAGGAGGCCTTTTATATATTGTTCATAGTGTTAAAATGATACTCTGTCAATGCTACATATATATATATATACACACTCAGCTGTTGAAAATGTTCAGAGTACTTTGCAGTTACTAAAACCATACAAGAACATGAGAAAATAAGCACTATCAGTAGATGAAGTTTTCACTAATTTGTTTGTACAAGCCTGTGCATCTCCAGCCAGAATATTTACATGCTGACGCACAGGGCACTAAGAATCATCTACTGCAAAACTGAAGATAAATGGCATTTTTGTGACTGAATCTTAATTTGTTCTGTGATTCAAAGTCATGCGCAAAATTATGCCTGCAATTCATTAATTTGAAGGATGGCAAGTATTATTAAGCAGAAATTTGCATACAAAAGGTGTTGATTTTTAAATACTTACGACAGAAAAAATAACGAGTATACAAATAACAAATCTTGCATGAATATGTATATGGCTTAATGGAACCACTACTTAATATATTTCCGCAATTTATCTGTACCAAGGAGGCTTACAGGTGGCTCTTACTGTGGTGTCACATAAATCAGCAGACTTAAAACTTGTTTTACAAACTTTGAGATGTTTGGCAGTCCATGCTGAATTACTTCATAACTACTTTTTCTAAGAGATCCCTAAGGAAACTCTGACTGTGTGGGGTCTGTCGGAGCAGTGTCAGGAGTCTTCACAACTGTGACAGTGCAGTTAAAAGAAGACCTGAAGGATGTGAGGAAAGGTGCTCCAGGGCACCTCTACCCAGTGTGCGGCTCCCCTGAGCTCACTGCAGCCAAAGCCAGGTGTGCACCTCCCATGCAGGACAGGTGCCTTCCCTACATACAAAGTATTTTCTTCAGGCTGTACAGGTTACTGCGTTTCCAGAAAAGCTGCACACAGAGAGAGGAGGAGTATGGGCTACACTATCAAGACCAGGGGTAACTTGACGGTGTTGCATTATCTGTGAAAATGAAACTGCATATCAGAACGATAAAAAACCCCAGAAATTTCCTCTAAGGCAATATGAGTATACATACAGTCTTTTTAGACTTGTTCTGCTTATTTCCAGGATTTCTTAACTAACTCCCATAAAAAATGGATGATGGTGCACAGGAAAATTTCTTGGTGCCCATGCATGACATGTTCTCTAAGTTGCATGACACTGAAGCCAACACATACTGGACTGGTTCATGCCAACTCTGCTGCACTGTGTCTGTATGGAGAACATGCTTGTTTTAGGAGACCCTATAATGCAGTTTACATAAAGTAGCTGTTTAAAGTTCAGCTGGAGTGGTCTGCCAGCTGCTTCCAAAAGGCAGATCCCTCCAAACCAGTAAATAAATAGGGCAACATCACTGTCATGAGATGGTAGGAAAATCCCATGAGACTACTCTAAAAACAAGAGATTCATCGGGAGTAGTTATCGTTTGCTTGCAGTGCTCCTACAGACTCTCCAAAACCAAATGGAAAAATACAGTCTCTGGCCTGAAGCATTTTCAAGACGCAGCTGCACGTAATAGAGCTAAAGAGAGGCTCAGTAAGGACATTTTAATCCTGACCTTGTACATACATACTCTAGTACATCCTTTGGGATGACTGTATTTTGATGGCCTAGAAAACTTACATAACTATCACTTACCGTTTCCACACCAGCTGTATCTGGACGATAGGGCCCAAGCTCAATCTCTTTACATTTGTATATTAATTATGAGAGATGTTTATTATGGTTTCCTTTTCAGCAGGCCAGGATTAGAACAAAAAAAACATTCAGCACATATTATGTTACTGTGTTAACAGGATTTTCACATGATTATGAGGCCCTAATTAAGTGTTGGCCTATGTTGTTAAACAAAATTGTGTGCCAGAGGTATTGATTTGTAAATTACTGGGATGGGAAAAGTATTTAAAAGTATATAAGCAAATGTGTTAATCAGGTAGAGCTGGGGGGGAAAATATTTTCATCTAAAACATATTATTTACAAGGCTGTATAACTGTCAATGTAGAAACTGCAGTTACAGGTAGAATCCATTCTGTGAGAGTTGTCAATAGGTCAGGACAGCTTTCAACACAAAACTCTACAGTCCTGGACACTGCCAAGAGAAGAGCCAGGACTGGCAGATGGAGTAGGGATGAAGGTAAATTTATTTTCAGAAATTTACCAGAATCCAGGGCTGAATCACAACATGTGAGGCCCAAGAATATTTGGCATTAGAATAGTTAATATAAGCAACCCTTGTAAGGAATGCAAAAATCTCATGGCTGAGGGATGGAACTGAGCTGCAGTTAGTGAGACCAAGATGAGATCTTCACAGGGATACATTATCCTACAAGAAACATCTTAACACATTTCTAACTGAAGCTCTCTTAACTTTGATGCCAGGCTACTAACCTGAGTGGTACCTTCACTTGAACCTCAGACATTTACATTTCCTCCTTTCTCTGATGCTTGGGCCGTACAAAAAAACCCCAGTAACTCCTGTTTGCTGTGAAATAGAAGATGACAGGGGAGCTGAGACTGTGTCTGCAAGGCAGAGAGTTTCCTCTCATACTCATGGAGAAGATTCCCAATTCACCATGGCATTAGCTGCCGGGCTGGCTTGGCCCAAGGCCAGGCTGCCTCTTCTTGCATTTGCTGAATTGAGTGGAAAAAAGCTTTTATTACCTGAGATCTCTCATCATTTCTTTCTTCCTTGTGGCTACCAGGAATTGGTACCCTTGTTCTTTGGGCTGCAGTACTGAAGCTGGGAGAGACAGGTAGAGTCTGACCTTTTTACTGATCTATCATTTTGCTCTCCTGTGGTTTCTCAACTATATCATGTGGAATCTTTTGTTTCTCTGCTAATATTTAAACAATATTTAAGGTATACCAGCCAGGAACAAAATGAGCTGTACAGCCACTAGTGGAGTAAGGAAAAAGCACCCACAAGTCACATAGGCTGTGAGGGATCTCATATGAAAGGTAAGAACAGAAGACAAATCTCTCCAGAAAAAGGGTTACTCTGTGAAACGTAAGGTTTTGGTGCTGCCTGTATTGGCTGCAAAGCCTCTGAGCTCTTGAGGAGCAGGAAAGCAGTCAGCTATTTCATCACAAGGCTTCTAAACTCTTTACAAACCAAGCTTAACACCAGCTGTCCAAAACACACCCTGAGTGTTCACCACAGCAACTCGGGGACTTACACTCCTGCACTCCAGGGCTGTGGGTACTCTACTGGCTGTGGGCTGGGTAGGTCAGCAAAGATTACACTGAGTTACAGCAAGTGAGAGGGATAATTATGATCCTTGTCATTCAACTGGGAATGCCACAACAGAAAGACATTGAGAGCTTTAACTAAAATAAACCAGCACCCTTGGGCAGGGACAAATTAATGCTGATCTTGATTCTGCAAACAGAACTATCTGCTCCCCAAGCCATGTCAGCATCTTTCTGTCATTCACCTTTGTCAATTCTATCTTATTAATTTCTTGTGAGACTACTTTTCAAGGAATAAAAATTATTCCTGGGTTCCATCAGTGGCAGAGGCATTAAATTCCTGAACAAAATGCACAAAATTTGCAGAACATATAAATCCTCAATTAAAATAGATACACATAGGTACAACTTGACAGCCTGGAATAGGGCTATTAAACTGCACTCAATCTGGGAGCTATTTCATAGGCAAACAGAGAAGGCCCTGGTTGTTTCTGTATGATGCTGATTTGTGGGCATTTAACAATATATTTGTCACATTCAGAAGAATCACTGAATGGGTCAGGATGGAAGGGACCACAGTGGGTCATCTGGTCCAACCTCTCTGCTCAAGCAGGGTCAGTGCAGAGCACATTGCACAGGATTGTCTACATTGACTATCTCCAGTGAGAGAGACTCCACACACTCTGCAATCTGTGAGTATTAGGCTTCCCCTGTGATACAAAAGTAGGTCTTTAGATAGTAAAGTGAAAATTATAGTAAAATGTTAACTGAGTCTTATTCAGCACTCTTCACTTATCCTGGGCAGCACAGGGAGTTTCACTGGGGTTGGCTGTTCAGGATACAATAGGATTATTCATGTAGGTAAGCACTGTTTAATGGGAGAGAAGCTTGTGAGTCAGACCATAAAGCACGTATGGAAAACAGTTGGTCTTTCATCTTATTTGATTGCTCAGTGAGCGACTAGATCAGGAAAGAGTATTTCCCAACCATATTGTCTCTTGCAGCTCCATCTCAAATCCAAATAAATCACGTTTGCTCTTTTTTTTGTTTTTTTTTTCCCCAAGAAAAGTTGAAGAAGATACAGTTAAGGAAGTCCTTATAGCTGTGTGGGACTTCTGGGCAAGTTTCAAAGGAATTACCCTGGTTGCTCTCATCCTCTATTGTTTGCTTTTTTCCCCTTCAGAATGTATCTCTGTTGATATCACAGTTTCATTCCATTTTGGCTAAATTATTGTACTTTACAGTATGTTGTACTATTTAGCAGAATTAACATGAATAAACACAAACTCATGACCCTTCTCTAAGGAATTGCAGATTTTGGTATATTTTGGTGTCAGAAAATCTGGGACATTTTAGCTCTTAACAGGAAATGAGGTGATTCCAATAAACTGAATTCTAGTGAAGAACCACCTTCTTATCAGCACAGTAACCTTTGTGTTCTAGACATACGAAGTAAATCAGTTTGGAAATATATGTTACATTTTTAAAATATCACTAAAGAGGGAAACATTTCCACTTGTATCTTTATTTATAAAACCTGCTTCTAGGAACCACTGATAGTAAAATTTAAATCCTATCCAACTAACACTAATGAACCTTGTGTTTATAGGAAGGGGGTGTATTGGTAGGTAGTTGAGGCAATTAACTTGTGCATGTCTAAGATCATTCAGTGAGTGCAATGACAGAGCCCAAAAAGTCAGAGCATGGTATTATTTTTTAGTGACACACATTTGATTCAAGATGATACTCTACTATGGTAAAAAAGACATGAGAAAAATGAAAGTATTGACTCTGGGACATATGTTGCCCTTAATATTTGCACACAGCTTTCATTGACGTCAGTGGAAAGCCTGTAAAAACTAAAGGCAAAACGTGCCCCAAAGAGAAAATTAGAGAGACAGTTATTTTGAGATGCCTGAAACACTCAGATGTGGGAATAGTGGCATGAGATAGCACACGTGCTTGTAAGAAGAGAGGAATCAGAGCTAAAGAGTAAACTCTCTGCTCCTTAGGGATCATTCATGGTCTCTAAAGAGGTTAATGTGTGTCCCGCAATCTGTTCTCATATGTAAGTTACTTTAGTCACGCTGAGAAGAAAAAAAGAGTAGAGCAGATGGCCATGACAGATGAAGAAGCAGCCAACACTTCTCTTCAGGCAGAAGGGCCATTTAAACCTAAATGAACTAGTCAGTTGAGTGATGTAGAGTGCTATCAGGTAGAAGATCTGGCCTCATTAGAAGGGGAATACTCTACAGCAGGCTGTCCTTGGCACGGAGGACTCGGGTGCTGGAGTGCACTGTGGCCAAAGAGAGCCCAGACCTTGGTTAAGGCAGAATATCATCTACAAGGGCCTGCAAGAGTCACTTAATGCAAACAGAGAATCCAGCCTCAACTGAGGTCAAGCCATGTGTCTTCAATCTGTATAGCCTGTTCCTCACTACACCTTTAGCATTTCAATTTCAGTCCAATCCCTGGTCTAAACCTTCCCTGAAGACCGGCAGGTAAGACCTTCATTTAAAAACTGAGCAGGACTAAGAGCTGCTAACTGTTGCTTGCCATGCAACCTGCCCCCCCAGGTCTCTGCTGCTGTCATGTTGTTCAATCCTCTTTGCCTTATTTCTTAGCAGGAGCAGGATATGAGTGACTTGTTTTTTCCTTGCTCTGGCATTCTATACTTATTTACCTATTTATTTTTATCTCGGCTACTCTGATAACATATTAAGAAGACTTGCTTCAGTTAATTGTGAAAGTAGTGAGAGTCCCACTGTGAACTCTCTCATTTGCTTATATGCTTTCAAACCTATGACTCTGAGTTTGAAAGAAAAAACCTCTCTTACCACATTTAAGATTATTCCAGGTGAGGGAATTTAGTGTTTTAATTGAAATAACTTGAAGGTTATCATAGAACATGCTTTAGTCTTATTGGAGCGTATTGATTTATGTCACAAGATGCTTCAGCTAAAAACTAGGTATTATTGAACGCTCTTGCATTATTTCATATTTACTGACATCATCTGCTGTGCATCAAAGCCTGATCTCTAGAATTTTTTGACTGAATTTTTGTCTTTGCTGCTCGGTCAGATGTAAACAAGATTGATTCACGCACAAGGAAGGGCAAAGTATCTTTTATAATGCTGTAATCCCTTGCTAACAATAATTTGGCTAGGACACAGAATTTTGCATTTAAAAGTAGTTGAGATTTGCTTTTCTGAATAATTACTGTGATTGCCTGAGGCTCCTTTGTTGAAATATCAGAGAGGAGATAGTTTCAGCAGCTTGATGATAAACTGGACAACTTCTGGCATTTTAATTCTGTTCCCAATCAATACTGACAAAGGCTGACCTTGTGCAGAAGTTATAAGTACACATTTGTGATGGAATCACTTCACACGTTCATTAAGATCTGATGAACATTATATGTGAATCTCTCAAACCTACTTTTACCATTCCAGAATAAAATTACATGAGCTGAATACAAATAAGAGGAAAGATGAATTTTCTTTGTTGATGTGACTCCATGATTTGTCTTACAGAAAACACATACTGATACTCCAAGATACAAAAACAAAATTAAAGAAAGTGCAATGAGAAATAAATACCCATATAATAAAATGCAAAAGCAGTATACGTTTCATTTAAAAATTTGAAGAAGCTGAAGGACTTGGGCTACTTTGCTGTAACCAATACAGCTTTTCAGAATGCAAAGCCATTTCTCTCTTTGCGTTTTACAAGGTGTGCGCAGCCTGACATACAAAATCAACCAAGCTTGTAGGTCCTATTGTTGCTTGGCTTGAAGGGAAGTTTGTTTATTGATATATTACCATCCCACTCTGGTAATACATGGGTGGTGTCATGATTCATTAAGAAGTGCATAAACCCTGTGTCCAGTAGCCACCAGGTGCATAACAGAGCTAAAATTTAACACTTGGTTGGGGCAAGGTATTTCTTAAAGGGTATTCCTGAGTGGAAAAATACAGCATCATAAATCCATACACCAACTCCAGTCTTGTGCTTACCCACCAAGTGGTGCAGGGCAGAATGCCCTATTCATGTGGGAGCTCAGCTCCTGTTTAGCAATGGTAATACCAGACTGGAGGGCTCCAGTGAGGGCTAAGAACAAAACTGACTGCAATATATCAACCTATCACACCAATGCAACAGGGAAATCAGAAGGAATATGACATGCCTGAAGTCTATGGACCGTTAAAATCCTGCCTGTCTGGGCTGGCTTCGGCCTTACTTACTCAATGTGAGTAACGTGCAAATACTTGGCCATGAACTAGAGAGGAGAGACTGGGCAGACTGGGGGGACAGCCCAGCATCTGGTAACCAGAGAAAAGGCAGGGGAAAGGGCTTGAGCCTACTGACAACACTGGATGGACCTTGCAGAGCAAAGAGCAAGGGAACTGGAGCCAGTCAAACTCAGCTGTGTTCCTGAGCATTAACACCTAGTTTTCACAGTCATCCAGTTTAACTGTTAGCAAAGAAGGAATTCCCTGGATTCTAACACATTAGGCAAAGGCACAAAATTTCTTGGCATGGACAGGTACTTTAGTCATTAACAATCTGGAATTTGCTGTCCAGAATTTGCTACTGGACTTTGCTGTCTAGAAAGCATTTTGCCCATCATGGCTTTTGTGCAGGTCTTTTGTCCCCCAGAGTCTGAGCTTCTCTGTCAATGTACACAGGAAACGGAGAGTTCCCACTCACAGGCCACACCAGTGAGGCTGAGCGTGTCCTATCCATATGAAGGAGAGGTTTCAAATGCTGGCATGTGTTCAGGAAGGCATAAGCCTGCTGAAAGCCTGGCATTGCCTTCTCAGACCCTGTTGCATGGATCAGGGCAGGTCTAACGTACACGGGAGCGACATAAGATACCCCAACTCTCCAGCTCACCTGAGCTTTTTTACACTCTCAAGCTAAAAATGCTTATCCTCAACCCACCATCCATGCAGCTCTGTTGGGTTCTGTGTCTAGTGTGTGCTCAAGAGAAGTCAGTGTTCACATGCATTCAACCTCCAGCACAGGAGGACTGAAGCTTTATATACTTTCAGGAGCAAACAATGATATATACAGAACCTACAAAGCAGAAGCAATAAAGAAAAATTACATGAAGAAAAACACTGCAAAAGATGGGGGAAGTTCACCAATTTTTGTAAAATATCTACTACTAATTTTTCACAGTTGACTATTTGTATCTTCCTCTCTGCTAAATCTTTCGAAGCAATGCCAGGGCCCATCTAAGTGCTGTTTGGCCCTGCTGGTCTCCTTTGAAAAGTATTTGCATGGGTTCAAGACATCCTTGGAATCTCCTCAAAAACATTGTCCCAATCTCCCGCTAACATTAACTTTGTTTTTACTGCATCAGTATCATGCAACAGTACATCATTTGTGAGACCCCTGGTGGCCTAGTGGTTAGCGTGCAGGACTTTCACTGCTGCGACCACGGGTTCAAATCCCGGTCTCCTGGCCTGATGGAGGTCGTTAGCCCTGTGTGGCCATCCATCTATGAGAAGGACACTCTAACCAAACCTACGTCCTGAGGACCTCACTGCCATTGTCCAAGCTTGCTTGGCCCCGGCAGATGAACCTTAGGATTAAAGGGTGGGCTCAGTTCAGCGCAGGCTGTGTCTCACCTAAAAAATCCATTGCGCAGGCTGGAAAGGTAAAAGACCTTTCCCCAAATCTTCGTTCACGAAGATGGGCCATTATTACATCATTTGTGCCTCGACAATATTCTAAACTCCTAAGAGGTATCCACTGACATTCAGCTACACTCTGTAATTACTTCTCGTGTATCTCAGACTGTCACGGCCACACCACCATTAACATGGTCTGTAAAAGCAAAGGAAGTGTCCGGCATACAGGTCTGAAAACCAGCACAAAGGTCTCAGTTTCTGAATAAATAGGACTTTTAAATGTATATGTGTCAAATAATGACAGCTGTCAATGTCTTTGGAGATAATTCCTGAGACACAGAAGATGCAAAGTTTTTAACAAATCTCAAATGTTCTTGCAATATACATCACTGAATTCACGTTCGCTATGTATTTCAATAATGTTATTTTCTAGTCTGATAAAGGAGAACTAAAGATTAAATGAACAATTTGCAAAATTAAATTCATTTCTAATTGGTTTCTATCAAGCATGACACCTCTCATACAAAGGTAAAAATGACCCAATGACAAGAATAAAGTTATCTTGTGATGCTTCCCCATTCAATTAAACCTTAACTGTTTCAAGAATTAATTGCATTGCAGGAAAAGTTAGCTTTTCATTTTCCAGTGTCCAGGTGTCAGCTATTTTTCTTATCTGGGTTATATTCATACATTTGACTCTTGCTTATCATGCCGAGAACGCATTTACTGGGAAAGGATAATAGATAATTCATTACCTTAATGCTTCTCAAGTTGTTAAATGAAAAATTGTAATAGTTATGACTTACTTTGTGGTTACTGGTGACCTTTTATCTATATACTTAACCTTCAGCCAATTTCTAGACAGTTGAAGCCAACAAGAATTCTGAATATAAAACCACCAGTGTCCTCTCATTTAGAGAGGAACCCATATCCATAGTGTGTATTTCAGTGGGAGTGAAGGATTCTTGAAGCATAAATATTTGCCTGTCATTTATTTTTAATTACCCCAATCTTCTTTTCCCCCTAGAAAACCCCCAAGTTCAGAATAAGCTTTTTATATTCATGTCCAGTTTATGCTTGCATTTCATAAATAAATAATATTATACTGGCAGGAAAAGGAAGCAGCCATGAAACACAAATGAATCAATAAGTAGCCTTTAGAAGTAAAATTTGAATTCATAAAGCCTGAAGATCACATCAGGAGTCCTGCTCATCCGGTTAAAGACCATGTGACTAATCCAAACAAAATTACACATCTCTTCTATTCATAAGCAAGTACTAGCTGGTAACAGATCACAAATGGTCTGAAAACCAAGAACCATTGGTAAAGTAATTTGGCAATTACAAGTAATACAAATATTTAGAGAAGTCCAAGTGCTTTGGACAATTGACAAAGAACAAATGTAGCCTAAGTTCATCAGATAAATTGTTAGAGCCAAGAAAATAATCCATCACTATTAGTTCCACTAGAGCAGCTCTCAGTCATTAGAAATAAATAACTTCCTCATAAACATACACCAAGCAGATATCTAAATATTGTACTGATTAAAATGTACATTTTGCATTTTATGTCACTGGAGATTTGTTCTACTTAGTCATACGGTAAATCATTAGGAACATACACAGGGCACTGAAGTGGAACGAGGTGAGTAATTACACAGTGGTGCAGAAGGACCCGACTGCAGGGAGGGGCGAGGCTGTGCTGGGAGCTCAGCTCAGGCCCTCTGCCTCACACCTATCTCTGCTGCACAAGTACCTGGCAAGACACACCTGCAGAGATTAAAGAAAGATCCATTGTGCTGATTACAATAAAGGAATAAAATATCAGCCCAGCACAGAACTGTGGCTTTTATTAAGGGGAAGTAGCTATTGATCTGTTAATTGCAGCTCACATCACTGTGGGTGACTGGTTTCTGCCACTGCATTGTAAACAAGGGAAGGACACAATTGCTTCTCTCAAGCTGGAAGAAGTGAAATTGAGTTCTCAAGATGGATTTCTCATTAGGATTATTTTTCTTTTTTTGCAAGCCAAGTGAGAATTTCTACTTGAACACTAAGCAGATTTTTCTTTTATATCACATTAAAATTGAGCTATGTGGGCACATGCAGCGTCAGATTTTGCAGTCCTTCAGAATTCACTCAATATGATGGAGATCTGAGCCAGTGTGTTTAAATGAGTTAAGTCACTGTCCTCACTCTGCATTTGTCCTTACTGATGTCTTCATTGTCCCAATGAATTTACTTCAAAAGCAAATTGGGAAGGAGGTAGCATGAGAGCAACACAGGAACAGACCAGAGGGAAAATTTAGAGGAGAGCAGAAAAAAAAAAAAGGATGGTAGGAGCTAAATTGAATATTTGGGAGACCATGATCAGCTCACTGGAGTTCCATCTTTGCCTCTTCAAGAAAGGAAGGGATATGGGGTATCAAAATAGTTGGGATATGCAAACAATAGTGGGGATTTTTTCCCTAGGAAAGGAAAAAGAAATTTTTTTTTTTCTTCAAAAGCAGAACTCTTTCATTCAATGCAAAATAAAATGCATTACTTTGCTTCTGTTTCCCTTAGTGCTTCCACAGTGTTTATTACTTCTGTAAAGATAAAAAAATAAATGTCCAGCCCCTCCAACCACTCAGACAAACTGAAATGAGAGAAGAAGGGAGGGAGGGACAATTTACTTTTGGTAAAAGTAATTCCCTTTCCTTTGGAGCGGGTCCAGTGCTGAGCCTCTAAGACAAACAGATCCAGAGAACATGTTTTTCCTGTCCCTTTTCCACACACTATTGCTCTTGGTACCATTGAGTCCATAAGAGATGGTGGCTAAACAGCTCCTCTCCCGTGGTGCTCAGGTGCTGACTACCAGTTATCAGTGTGTGCTCGTGCTAAAATACTTGGCTACTGCCATAAAGAGCAGAGAGGCACCTGCCACGCTCTCGGTAAGAAACTACTGCATTAACGAGACCTTTGAATGAAAGGTTACCCTGAGGAAAAATAGACAATCTTTTTCTCTCCTGCTTGGAGTAAGAGTCAGGATTTTAACCTTGGCACTGCACCTTTTCCAGAGGGGCAAACAGAGATCCCATGGACCCCCAGTGACTGGGGAGGGGGACACACACTGTGTGTGCTGGAGTCAAACCCGTGGGACTGACTGCTACTAACGCTGCCCCTAAGATGTTACCAGTCCCTCGCTCAGACCTCTTGCCACACGCGCGTGGATGGGACCTCTTATGTTCCAGCTTTCCCCCCATGTTATATTTAAACACAATAAAGGCTTGTTTTAGCTCAAAAGCGTTATGGGGGTTCACTGAATGATGAACTGTTTGCTGGAAATGGAAAGTAAACTTTTGGCCATAAAGCAGTGAAGTTCAGAATTCAAGCAATTAGTGCTTACTCTTCCCATCAGCATTTTGTGTATTGTTGCTGCTGCAGTGGAATAGGTACAGCAAGAGCTTCAGGAATCCCATATGGCAGGCCACATCCCTTGGGCCTTCAGGCTGATCTTGACAGCTGTTGAGTCTTATGTTGGAAAAGCCTGTCATTTCATGCACCCAATATGTAATTTTTTATACCCCCAAAGGTGACCTGCAAGTAAAAAGGGAAAAATGGCTTTGTGTCTATATTTTCCTGTTCATCCCAACTAAAAAAAGAATCTATGGGATCTGCACTGTATTTATGGTTGTTAGTTTGTTTTCAGGCTGAGAAGGAAGGTTTTCTATACCTACAACAGAACAGGAGAGACAGATGCCACGAGATAACAGAGGTACCATGAGACATCAGAGAAATGTAGGAAGTACAAGTATTTGCTTGTACAAGTACAAGATTCAAGGATTTGTTATTTTATGAAATGCAAATAACTGTGAAATAAGACTTTGAGAACAGTTCTCTATTGAACCAACAGTAGATAGAGGCAAAACTATTATGCCCCAGAAGCAGTATCCCCTTTTTTTTTTTTAACTTCCTGCCTTGCCAAGATTTCTAAATACAGAACAAATAACCAATAAAATAATTAAATTTTATAAAACCATAAAGGTATAGTCAAAATTGGTATTTTTTAGAAGGAAGAAACATAATTTTCTGCTATAACACAGAGAATTATAAAGCATGGGGAAACAAGGTTAAGAGTAAATGGCAGATAAGTTTTTTAAACTATTCTATTCTTCAGAAGGTCATTGTACCTGATTAAAGGCCATTTAAAATGAAAGGAAACTTCAAATTTCTGGAAGATTAGTCTGCAGTTCTGTGATACCCAGAAAGACAAAGCAATGTGCAATCCTACCTTCCAGCTAACAGCAATTCCATGAACTCTAGAATGGGCAGACTCAGTTGACTGTCCCACTTTTTCCCTGCACTCTGAATAATGCCCCCTTCCATCCTCCACTCTCTTTCTTCCTTCTTTTTGCAAAATTTCTCTCAGATTTGGCCTCATGGCAGAGGTCAAAGAACAGCAGTGTTTGCCTGTGGGATAGAGCAACTACAGCTGGGCTATTCAAATGCATCTACATGTTACTGTGCACATGCTGGGTTTATGAAATTCTGTGGCAAAAAATATTGATCTGACCTCTGATATGATCTAAGACATTTATTTATTAATGCCAGAGGATGCAATTTTATTAAGCCTAAATATTCTACACCCGAGCATTTTCAAGGAGGATGGCACAGAAAATATCATATAGCACTGCACGAGTTCTATTAGTACTGATAAATATATTACTTTTTAAGGAGACACTGTTAATTGCAGTAATGCCTCTGCTGCACCTGTGAATGCTGCAGCTGATTCTCTAGCAGGTTATCTGCCTCAGGAGAATCCAAGACAGCTCTTTGGTACTGCAATGAATTGTAGCAAATACTGCTTCTCCCACAGCAGCAGGAAACACACAGCACTGCCTTTCAGCAGCTGACTTAGTGTTCCTTGCTGAATAGAGGAATAAGAGGATGCAATGTACCAAAAGTGTAAATCATCATTGCAAGCAGAATTCAGAATGCATTTGAGAACATATAAGTAGTAACCATTCCTGAGAGGGACTAAGAGGCAAGGGCTGGACCAACAAAGCTGGAGGCATCATTGGTGGTGGAAGAAATGCCACTGAGAGCAGAGGAAGAGAGGTGGATATTTGCTCTGCAATAGTGAGAGTGCATTAGGACATGAACAGAGTTGTAGGTCCTCCTGCAGGCCTGAAGAAAATATTGGAAATGCCAGTGCCAAAGGAGATGAAGACCATTAACTCCTTCAGAAAGAACAGGTCGGGCCTCTCTGGTATCCAGCTCAGAGCAGCAGCCCTGCAGCCTCACCTTGCCTTCCTGAGCACAGTCAGAGCCTTGTGCCAGCCCTTCAGCTGAGGACAAAAGGCCACCCTCTTCCCCACCTTCCCCATGCATCCTGGGTGGGATTCAGCACATGGATACAAGGCTGATCCTGGTCCCCAGCCACTGCTTTACACAACCCCAGCCCGGTAATCTCTGAGGTGAAGCACCTGGAGGGATGGCAACTCCATCACTTTTGTGAGGGGAAACATAATGTGGATGCTGTAACTGAGGGAGGACGGACGCGTGGCTGGTTTAGAAGTGTTTTGAAATGGTTGTCTGACTGGGTTTCTTGCTCTCAGGATAGCATTCTGTTCTCAGTTTGGACTAAAGAGATTTCACAGGCTGCGAATGATAGGACAAAGTGTCATTTGTTTTCTCTTCAGACATAACTGCTTCCTACTCAGCCTCTGCCTCAGAGGTATAATCATGGAAAGACAGAGAACTTGAGCCTTTCTGCAGCTGCAAATTGACAATGTTGAAACATAGTCTTGGCCCTTTCAAATGCTATCTGTCTAATGAGAGCAAGGTCTTTTCTTCCCCTCACAAGAATTCAATATAT
Source organism: Neopelma chrysocephalum (assembly GCF_003984885.1). Lineage (NCBI taxonomy): Eukaryota > Metazoa > Chordata > Aves > Passeriformes > Pipridae > Neopelma > Neopelma chrysocephalum. Next base: position 977,064 of record NW_020897734.1, read on the forward strand.
TTTGTTGTGTAAGAGAGTAGAAATATAAAAAATGTGCAGTACTTAATTCAGGGATAGTGGACATGACAGAAGAAATAGTAAGATAAATATGGGGCTACTATCTATCTTTTCCTAGAACAAGAATAAGGGAACAAGCAAGTTGAAGTGCAATAAAGTTTAAAGCTAATAAATAGGTTTTTTTCACATCACTTATAATTAACCTGTCAAGTCAGTACTGCAATAGGTCACTGAGACCAAGCACTTAGTATTCACAAAAGCATTCATAAAAGGACTAGACAAATGTGGCTCAGTTCTCTTCTCCATCTAAGGTGAACTTACACGCTGAGTGAGACATTGTGCTAGCATGAGGCTCCCTGACTTAGAGACATCAGGCTCCAAAGCAAGTTAGAAATGTGCCTGAACAAGGATAAGTTAAATCAACAGTGCACTGTCTCTTTGATTGCTGCCAGAAACTACTTCAGGCCAGGAAGAAACTTGTACAGCAAACCTTTCACTGAGCACATGGTAAAAGCTTTGTGGAGTGTTCTACCAGCACTGACGTACCTCCAAAGATCTGGATTCTCTGCCTGGTGCAGATTCTTGGCTGCTGGGTGATGTCCCAAATGTCACTTGAGCTCCCCATTCTGTGTTTTCCCCATCTCTAACTAGAGGTAACTTGATCTCTGCAACAAGGTGCCTGAGATTTACTTGTGAAACGTGGTAGGTGTTTCTTGGATCTTCCAAGATGGAATATGGTGCTGACCACTTTTAGAAATAATTTATGGCTGAAAATTTATCATCCCCCTGAATATGGCAATCCCTACGTACCTATGAAAAACAAATCATATGGTTTGTAACTTTGTATGCTCTTTCAATTTCCTTTTTAATCATCGAAAACTCAAAAAATTCAGTTCCAAATAATCTCTCCAAATTCAAGTACATTACTAGTCAGGGGTTGAGGATTCAGTTTCAGACTGTGAGCTAACAGATATAGCTACAAAGTCCTCATAGAATTAAACAACACATTAAGAAAACCTATATACAATTGAGTTGAGAGGTCAAAAATCTCATTCTACTTTAATATTAATCAAATAATTAATTGTAGCAATGCACCAAGTCTTTTTAATGACATGTAGAAATAACTTATGCCCTTGAAATGTGTCTCCAGCAGGACTTTAATAGATCAATTATTTCAATGATTCATCTCTGAGATTTTTTTTTTTGTAAGGCTAAACACATTTCTGTGTTATGATATCAGATGATTAAAGAAGGTCTTCTGAACTAGTCTAAATTAGGCTAAGTAGAAAAAATACTAGGGAATTACTTTTTATGATCTATCTGTTCTTTGTTAAATACTTCCCAAAACTAGACTCGGTCAATGAAAAAACTACTCACTGGGAAATTTAACATGATCTTTTGCTATCTTTGTTTCCACCAGGAATTTACCATCCTTCTAAGGGGAAATGAAGTTCTTCTTCATTCATAAGAAAAACGTGCCTCAAATGTCTATATTGGCATGAGCTTCTGAAGTGAGAAGTGACAGATGGCCTAGGACTATCTGCTTGCTAGTTTACAAGGACAAAGCTGAGGGCCTTCTCCCTTTCACCCTTTATTTACTCCATGTTTTTCAATCTACTTTCTGTCATCACAGTAAGCAATTCAACAAGTAATGTGTAAAACCCCGATGAACTGAAACAATGTTCAAGTTTTGTCATGTTTTGTACTCTATTAATCTATTTTATTTGTCTTTCAAGGTCCATGGGTTTAATGGAACTTGTCTCACATCACTAGTTTTTTAATTTTTCCCCATGAAGTCAGCTGTGCTACATTATGGTTTTCACAGCCAGCAGCTCTCACAGCAAACAATGTTCTGTGTAAGTACACCAGGATGTAGGACAGGAGAGAGCAAACAGTGGGGAAAATCATCTTATGTAGCAGGGTGGCCAGTGACATACAAGAACTGTTCTCAATAAGAGGGAATTTGGTGGATGCACAGGTCACTTCCCTCACCTCAGACTTCCCATAGATGCTTTTATCTGTTGTACAACACTTCTACATACCTAAATGAGATACTTGGATGCATGAAATAATATACTCAGATATACAACATAGAGTGCAAAATTCTGCACTCATCTTGCCTTAATTTCAGCAGGTTATTAAAAAGCCATCTCCTTACCTGCCTTAGCAGCCACTCCACCTTCCTGAAGCTTCCCATCTTTAGAGCATATTTGGAAGAACTGTGACAAGGCACTGACTCCTTATTGATGCTAAGACAGGCAGTGGTGGAAGAGGACAAATAATCTGTGCTCAAAGGCTTCACATTCCCAGTGTAATAAATGGGACAGGACTTACTGATGATTCAGCACAAAAAAACCCCACTATTACACTAAATCTTGTAGTCTAGTGACAGGCAAATAACAGTGAGCCTAATCTAAATTCCATGAAGTTATTTCAGCTGACTTACTGGGCCAGTCTACTGGCCACACAGTGTTTGGCATGAGGAACAGCTTTCAGCTTTTGTATTGGCACTCTATTACAGTAAATTAGCAAAACTAAGTATTGTTTTCCCAGTTTAATTACTAAGATTGGGTTTACTATCCTAGAGAAGCACCCAAATCTGTTAATTTTATCACACAGAGAAACAGAACCAAGTTGAACAGCAAAAACTCATGACAAAGCAGTATAAAACAAAATGTGACCAATATTAAAAAGCAACCAAAGCTATATTCTCATAAACAGTGGCCTTGTTTTTTAAATACAGCACAACACATCTGAGATTTGATGGCAGAAGGCAACACATACTGAAGAGATATGAGATTTGCAAAACCAAACATTACATTCAATACATTTTTCCATGGTTTAAAAGGAAGAGAAACTTTACTTCTATCAGATGCTCTTCGGTTTTGTGACAGATACAACTAATGCCCTGAAGATAAAGGAGAGCATTAGAGCAGAGCAGAGAAATATGCTCAGCCTAGAAGGTTTAGCACAGAAAAAAAGGACAAAAGAGCTGTAAAATTTCATTCCATATAGAATAATCCAAAACAGGGTTGAGACAAAAATAGGTCACAATTAAGAATCTGAAGTGAAAGAATACAAAGAAATTATACACAGGTATGAAAAATTAGCATATTATAGCTCCAGAATGTCTCAGAGACACTATTAACCCTTCCAACACCTCTGTGCTCTTATTTCAATTAAGACAAAAGTGACCATCCTGTGTCTACTGGACTTTCTGAATGGTTGAACAGCTGAAATACTTCATTATTGTTTCTCAAGTGCTTTTATATTTCAATTCTATGAAAGCAATTATATCACTGTTAGTCCAGATGCAGGAACAGAGACAAAGAGACGTCACTGAAGATAACCAAGGGAATCTGAGTTACAACCTCAGTAAGGTCTGTTCACCATGCTCTAAGGCAACTGCATTAGTGATCATTAAAAGCTCATTAGAATGCATATGAAGAGAGGAAGCTCTAGTATTCTCTAAGCTAGGCCAGAGATCCTACAGCAAGTCTAATGAAAGGGGTGTTTTCACTTATGATGAAAAAGTGTTTATGTGGGAAGACAGGTTTGCTAGGCAGAGATTTTAGCTCCCCTGGGCTGGAAGACAGAGAAGTTGGAAGGACCTTATTGCTCTCCACAACGACCTGAAAGGAGGTTTAGCAAGGTGGGGGTTGATCTTTTTTCCCAAGGAAGAGAAGAACAAGAGGAAATGGCCTCAAGTTGTGCCAGGGGAGATTTAGATTTGATATTAGGAAAAATTCCTTTATCAAAAGGGTGGTCAGGCATTGGAACAGGCTGCCCAGACAAGTGGCGGAGCCACCACCTCTGTGGGGATTTAAAAGACATGCAGTTGTGGTGGATTTGGCAGTGCTGGGTTAACTGCTGGACTTGATAATGTTAAAGGTATTTTCCAATCTACATGATTCTATGATTCTATGATTTTAGTATCCTCTCATGTTAGAGTATGTTTCAATTTATTTGTGTCTTCAACAACAGGAGAACACTTTCCTTTCTACCGACATGACAGACATCATACCATAATGCCTTTCATTGGATTTTCTCTTTGTTTCATATCACATCTCTATTAGATAATAAACTTGCTGGGGAAGAGGATACATCTTTCAGTGACTTGTGAATTGACTGTTTTCACACTATATTCTGGAAATAACATTAATGCTCACACTGGATGTCAGAATCCTGCTTCACAAAGGGGCGCATTATTAGTTTAGAAGCAAGTTTAAGGGATTAAATAATAAGTTTCCCTGCCTGGGCTAAATAATCACGCCAAAAAAGTACAATTTGACTAAAACATAACTCACTCTCCTAGTAGAGTGGTCATTTGACAAAGACAGGTTGGCTGCTCTGTTTCCACAATCTTTCTAGATGATAGAAAGGGAGCCAGAGCAGAGGGGTGCCAGGATGTTATCTGGCCCCATAGAAAATCTGGCTGTAGTTTTTTAGCTTTTGAATACACAATTACCTATTTGAAGGGTTTCACAACTGAGATTTAAAAGAACAAATTGAATTTTTCTCCTCCATTCAATTCTGCCCTGAATTTTATCTCTATGTTTTCCTTTTAAGTGATTAGTTACTGCCACACATAGCAGGTAGGCTGAAATCCTTTTTCATCCCTGCTTAGTGTCTCCCTACAAGGCTTATTTCCAAAATGATTGAAGACAAGAGTTCAGAAACAACAGAAGCTGGAAGCCTGCCAGTCACATGCACCCACACAGATGCAAAGTTAAAAATATATCAATTCACGCCTCATACAAGTGGGTACATGGGATAGAGAGGGCTGATGGAACAGATTGAGAGGGAGAAGTGTCTATTCACAAAGGGCAGTACACATGTATCTGTCAAGCAAAAGGCCACGAGGAAAGAACAGGAGCTTCTGGTACTGCTGTGCTATGGGTAGGATGCCTTAGTCAAAACCTTTATTTGCTGGGGTTATTTATGCCTAGAAATTTGTACCTGCACTGGGAATCTCATCCATCCTTCCTTTGCTGTATTAAGGTCACAGGACACACTGCCAAACAATAGTAGGGGCACGCTGCTAAGGGTATGACATATAGAGTGCTGGTAGAAAAATCTGGTTTCAGCTGATCTTCTAGGGGTGGATTTGACAAAGGGATCAATGTGACAGACCTGTTTTCTGTGATCACCCGTGTCTCTGCTGGGCTTAAATGAGTGGATTTTTGCCTCTTCTTTCACTGTGGCTGAGCTGTACCTCAAAGGTGGCACATTCCTCCCACAGAGCTCAAGCTGGATTCAAGTCCTGGGCAGCCTAAAAATAGTAAACTATTTTTACCAAAACCTTAATTTCAGAGAGTTTGTGTTTTTCTCATTTGTTTGGTTTCAGTTTGATGATTAACTTCTGCTCCAGATTCCTTAATTTGAGTAAATAATTTCTTTTTGGTGCTAAACAGGAGGAAAGTTCTGAGCAAGCATTCGGCTCCAGATCAAAAGGTGCCACTTCTCAAGGAGAACTGATGGTTCAGACTCAGTCAATATCATACAGTGAGAAAAATATCTCCCCTGTTGTTCTCTTAAGCCTCACATTTTTCCAGGGTATTGTTCTAAGTCTCCTTTTAAGAGACTTTCATGCCAAACAAACAAAGGGAGCTGCCCTTTTTAATAATTTGAAGCAGTGCAATGTCAAGATTTTTATCTATCCTAATGGAAGTACTTTGAATTGTGTACTGAAATCATTATCAGAGATAGGCTACAGAAATTAGTTGCATAATTAATTGTATCAAACCCATGGTGCTTTCCTGAATGCACCATCCTATGCAGGGGGGAATCTGCTGCAAAACCTTATTAGGATTTGCTAAACCAGGAGCTTCTCCCCAGACCCCAGGCCAGCAAAGTTGACAGTGCACAAGCTGAGCTCTCTCAGGGGAACAACTGCAAAAACAGCCACAGAGAAAGGATGGGTTTAATTTTATGTTGTTTTAGGACCAGTTTTTGTTCTAATAAAGTTAAGCCCCAGGAAAAACATGAGGCTCTGAGGCAAGCAAGGACTGGACAGTTCTAAGGTTAGCAGAAGGGTATTTTTATAATCCTAATAAACTAGGTTCTGATTTCTAGCATGAAGGGGGTAAATTACAAACTGATGAAGCTTCTCCACAAATGTGATTTCTATTAACATTAAAGCAACCATGGGCATATACTGAGGGGAAAATCGGTCTCTAGAGTTTGCTATTTTAACCATCAGTCATGCAGCGCAACTGCTGCAAGAAAATAAACGATATAACAATAGCAACTCTAAAGGCAGATAGAGGACAGGAGAAAGAAAATATTAAATAATGACAGTCACTATGGAAACTGTTGGATTTTTACTATTTTAATACCTGGATGACTCAGAGGAGTGGCAATAAGACATGGAGCCTTCTGCCTGTGGGGGAAGTATCAGTTCAAACTTTGCCCAAGCCAGGGGCAATTGAAAGATCGTCCTAATAACTGTTTATGTAAAATGAGATTTTCCAGTTTCAATTAATTTTCAAGTGTTAGTATCTAGCTAGGAAATATCTCCACCATTCAAATACCCTGGTTAGATGGCCCAGCAGAAAACCTGAAAACCTTCTTGGGGAGGCAGCATTTTCTCTCTGCACTTACAACTTCAAGGTTGAGGCTTGAGAAATTTTGTTCTGCTGCTGCTGCTGCTGTGATGCCAGCAATATCCAGATTTCGGTCTCTGGGCCTCACATTTGTGCTTCATGACCACCAAACTAAAACTGAAAGAAAAGCCTACACTCTGTTTGCAAAATGGAGAAACGTTGAAGCTAACGAATTGCAGAAGAGAAACCAGATCTGAAACTAAATCTAACATATTCCTAAACTTGGGAATTTATCTAGATTAGGTTGTTTAAGTTGCAATTCACATCTATGCTGCCCTGGTCTAAAGCCAGGCTCACATCCAGATAGTTCTGGTAACTTAAGTGTGCTGGTGTGTCTATAAAGGACAGAGACATTGCTGTAGGAGTGACTGGAATGCATTTTCATTCGCTATTTGGATAGTTTGTTAAAAAGCTAAATTATATGAGATTTATTTTGCTTGTACAACTGGAGATATACAATAAACGACTCCTTGAACAATTATCTAGAAAAATGTCTCTCTGATATACTTTCAGCCATGCCAAAGAGAAATTCTTTCTAATGCTTTGTAAGGTGTCCTACTTGCTTGTACAGAGACTGAAGGGAATCTAACACTCCTTCCTCCGTTTCTTTCCTTTCATGCCTACACACTAGACACAATGTAAATCTGGACTGCCGCCTTGGTAGTCTCACTACCAACTGCTACTGGATCCTGGAGAACATAAAGCAGATGGAGCACATTACCAACAACTTGTTTTGCCAGCTAGTCAATCACTTGAAAACATCCATTATCTAGCCATGGTTTTTTAGAAGAAAGTTGCACAGAGCATCATTAAAGCTTATTAATGACCAAGCACATGAAAGTAGAGGTGAGAAAACCAGAGGTAACCTCACCAGATTGCTGTTCTGCACAAGTGATATTCACAGAAAGGGACTCTATGTGCTTTTTAAAAAAGTCACTGCTAAAAATAAGCAGGAAAATTGTTGAACCTCACTCGTCTAACTTACCAGGCATTCTTAATGATGATGTGAACATTTTCAGGGCAATACCACTGATTTCTATACCATAGCCATGAAGTACTACTGGGAAGACTTAAACCAATTCACACAAAATGACAAAAAGTAAGAAAGAAGAGGCTGTATGGGACAGGATAATAACTCCAACCTGATCAATAACTTGTTGACAACTGTATTGCAAACAGAAGCTTCATGGGGAGGCCAAGCTGCACTGAGACAGAAGCTATGATTGCAGGACAGCCCATATATCTGCATTACATATAGGCTACCAAAGCAAGATCCATAAAATGGCCTGAGCCTCTCACGCCTCTCACAACTAGAAAGACATAGCATTAGGAAGAAATGACTGAATTTTCACTCACTTATTGGTCTGTGAGATATTGCACTACCAGAAGCTAAGATTTGGTTTAAAAGAAAAAATTTGGCAAGAAAACCACAAACTTGTTGAAAGTCTGTTCCCTGGTGAACCACGGGGAGAAGCAGCTTTAGCTTCAGAGACAAAACAGAGTTCTGGTGCCAAATTCACTTATGATTATGATCCAGCACAGATAATTTGGGGTCTTCTCTAGTCTTGGTCATAAATATTTATTTTCAATAGATGGAATATAGATTCACATTTTGGGTAATGATACTGCTGGATCTGATACACAAAAGCTCTACCAGTTGTTGCAACTGTCCCCAATTTTCCAAGATACACAGCAGTACTTGCTAACAATGGAAAGGCAGCTTCACACCCTTCTGCTTTGATTAAATAGCAATCATGTTATTTTGCTGTTTTGCTCACCATGTATCATACACATCTGTTATTTCAAAGAAAATTTAGTCTTTTAACTACACAAAAACAAACAGGACTTGAAGGAGAAGGGGGGTATGGGTGCAACATTTCCAATCTCATCCCATTTTAATCTCTGGAAAGACAAAATTCTCTTTTCAGTTAAATAAATTTTTGTTAAAAAACACGTGCACAAACACAAAACCCAAACACTATTTCAGCTTTTGAAAATGCATGCAATGAACTGAAACCAGAAAAATTCTAGTATTTTAAAATTTTGCTTGCAATTAACAAAAAGGATCAGTCAGCTGCAAAGCAAATGGAAAGGAAAATTAGCATCTTCAAATTGTTCATTAGCCCAGACTAGTAACAAATATTTTTGTGCTTTCTGCATTGGCCTCCATTTTCTTTTAGGCTGAGAGCAAGTTTTACAAATGTGTTGTGATCCGGAAAATGTATCATTTTTTGGTAAGACCCTGACATGATTCAGATGCCAGGTTTCTTTCTTGAGGTTCTTTTAATCTGCTCTCCAGGTCCTTATTTATGCTCTCCCTTAGATATATGTGCCTCTTAGCAAAAAGGAAAATTTCCTATCATGTCCTGCCTGGGTTACAAAGTATTAAATTCATTCCTTATCACGAACTATGCATTAACTTAGGCATTTAAAATGTTTATGAAAAAGTGTTGTGAATTCCTTCTTTTTGTGCATCAGTCAAACTCCAAACCCACTGTATTTCTGTGGGTGTACAAGCAATTTAAATTTCAGCAATTTTCTGTTATTCAGTATTACTTTTTATTTCCAAGTAGTGAGGAACTCAACTAAAACTTATGGGCAAACTTCAAAGGCTTTTGACTTTGCGTTTGGTTTGGACGTTTATTCATACACTGTAAGACACTGCTTCAGAAGCAACGTTCTCCATTGCATCAGAACAGGGTTTTTCTGACTGTGATAACTGCAGAAATGTCAGAGCAGTGTCCCTGCCCTTGTACACCCATCTGTAGAAGGTCTGCAGAAGCCACAGATGTTTTCCTGCTGCATTCTAAAAGCCCAGCCAGGCTCATCCAGCACAGAGGAGAATACCTGGCCACTGCAAAACCCTACAGAAAACTGTGCTTTTGATTTCAGATTTTGATACACACTTCTATAAATGAGCCTGGAGTTACTGAGGGTTTTCTTTTCACTCCCCTTGTTTTATTCACTTGGTCATAGTACTGAAACATGTGAAAATGGGGGCTTTTTAATCTACAGAGTGACTCCCACGTTACCTGATTAGCAATGCTATAGCACAGCAGGAGATCATCAGTCCTATGTTTCAATGAGGAATAAATGTTGCAATCAGGAAATTTGTACCACTGTAAAATCTTAAAAGCATGGAAACAGGATTCAGTTTTGTGGTGGTGTGTGTATTAAAACAAGATGACAACGATCCAGCTACCTACAGCTTGCCACTAATGGAAATGTAATAAAGTGCCTACCTAAACTACTGGATAATGAAATTACATATCAAAATAAAATGAGAAGAAGGCTATAGCATAAAATTAATGACTTTTGTGATGTCTCTGGTGAAGCATAGCTGTTTGTTGGATGTTACCTGAGGTGGTCAGTCTAAATGTGCTGGGGCTGGTCTGTCACAGTTAGCCCCATTCACCTTTGGTGCAATATTAGAGCACCGGTTCCAACTCCCCAGGTATGATTTCTGGAAGGGGCAGACACCCTCTACACCATGCTAATACATAATTTTCTGCATAGAAAGAAGATCTGGAGTCACTACCTACTGTATTCCAACAGGGCATTATTAGTGGGATATATTGGCTCACTTAATTCAGACCTGGTTTTGTTCGAAAGATGAAAATTAAAATAAATGAGCTGAGAGACAGGGAAGGTGAGAAAGAGAGCAAGTTTGCCCACTAGAAATACCATTAAGGTTGCTCTTAACTGAATGGAGAGACACTGAACCAGCCCGCATAAATCTCCTCCAGCTGAACAAATCAGCAATGTATGTAAGAGAATTAAAAGCTTTTCATTCTCTTTCTTTCAGGAAATGCTACAACTCTGTTGTTAAAGAACTTCAATTGATAGGAAAAACCCCAACCTTCTTAGAGTCTAGACGAGGGAGATTATAAAAAAAATTTTCAGTGAATTCCCATATTCCCAGGCTGTGCACAAGCTTCAGGACACAAGGGCTCCTCACAGCCCAGTTATCCTGGCATGCCACAGCTTTCTGAAGAATTTTGACTTCATTTACAAGTTATCAAGGAGAATTCTCTGAGCCAAAAACCAGAACAGAGAGAATGTGAAATAGCTCTGCTCTCTTAAGATGCCTTAGTTGAAGCTTTTAAAATGCTTCACATAGTCATATGCACAGATTTCCTTATTTAGGAAAAATGTGGTGAACTACAGGGATAGAATTATGATCCTGAGGAAATAAGTTGTAAAGAGAGATAAGCAGAAGGAGCAAGACTCGCCTTTTGGTGATTGACAGTGACTTTTAACAGCCTGAATCTTGACACAAGCACCTCAGCTAAATACTTGTCTCTCATAATGCTTCAGAAGGATGACCTGTCTCAACCAGACTAATGACCAGAATTGGAGAGAAAGAAAGATAAAACTTACTTTTAGAGAAGTGTTCTTCATTCTCATCCTACTGGCATATTATCAGCTAAAACTTAAAATATGTGGGAGGTCTAAATTCTGTCCCAGCTGAAGTAGAAGCTGAGTACACCAAGGCAATAGTCCATAGATTTCCATGGGGGTGCAATGCTCTGGGGATATTTCCCAAGCTGACTCCTGTGAGTTCTTTCAGTTTTATTGTGGAAAGCATTTCAAGAAGAAAACTTACTGTTTTACAATTTGAGTTGGAGTTACTACAACTGGACCACTGGACTAGATTCTGACCTAAAATAAAAATGTCAAGCGAAGTCACTGCAATACAGGAGCCCCTTCCCTCCTCCTGCCTTTCCTTCTGACCCCATAAGAAGGTTGAGGAGACTGTAATACCCCTGGAGTTCATTCACTGTCACATCAGTTCTTAAGTGGACAAACTCTTTTATGCTTGATGTCAGAGATGGGTTAGGTGGCTGCTTTGTTTAGTCTTAGGTATTAGAGGTCTTCTCCAAACTAAATGATTCTATGATTCCATGCTTCCACTTAGCAAGCCAAAGACACGTCTTCTGGCAGCTTCCCACTGCAGTTCATAATCTGTTACAGTTGCTTTCTTCATCTTGCTGTTTTACTTGGTGCCATAATTATTTTCTCATTTTTAAATTCACTATTAATTAAGCTCATCTATACTCATTAGTTTAGCTAATCTATCTTCACTCTTAAACTCACACACACACACCAGTCTTCATGCTGACGTAGCATTGGCATGGAAAGTTTTATGCAGAGAGGAAGAAAGACCCACATATCTAATGAAATAAGAGGGCTTATAACTGCAGCTGGTTGGGGATTTTTTAATTAAGCTTTTCCTACCCAAAAAAGCCAATTAGTTGGGATTGAAAGTTTTCAGAGACCTACATCCTGTTTAATAAAAATTTAATCTGAAGGTTTCTCTGGTGAAAACTAGAGAATAATCACTAGCTAATACAAATCAAACCTAGGGGTCAAATTTCATCTACAACAGAGGAGGTACTGAACATGCTGCATTTGATTATAAGAACAGCTCTGAGTCCACAAATGCCAGCCTCACAAGTCTCTCACTATGAAGCTCCTTGAGTGATCTAATTTTCATTAGATATTCTGGATTTCATTTGGCACCAGGGATCCAACTTCAAATCTATGGATTTTTTCATGTAGTTGAAAATCTTGTTCTGAGTTATCCATCCGTTTTCTCCTATAGTTATATTTTTATGGACTAAATGAGAAAGCAGATAAAATACATTATTATTATTACTATTTTTGTTTTCTGACATCTCCTGCTCAGAGATTTTAGGTGATGCTTTAAAGTTTGAATAGGCCATAAAGTTTAGCAAGGAAGTTCTAACCTTGTCTGTGTCCTGCATATAAAAACAAGTCTTGTTTAACTAACAATGTGATCGATGCCAATTAACCACTTCACAAGCTGCTGAATCAGAGAATATTGCCCATGGATTGCATCAGTCCATTGTTTACTCTTCTACTTTGCTACTTCAGCTTCTCCCCCAAGCCACAACAATTACTTTATGCTTGTGCTCTCCCTGTCAGACTTTCTTATTTACAATATTGTGTGAAGAAACAAGGAGTTGCCAAGGCAGACCATATTCACAGTGTGTTGTCATCCAATATCCCAGCAGTTGCTTGTACCAGATGTTTTAGAAGATGATAAAAGACCCTACAGGAAGCAGATGTGAGACAATCTGCTCTGCCTAACTCACATGCAGAACTATATCCAGTCCATAAGTTCAATTATATTCTAAGAGCTTGAAAAAATAAGGTATATTTCCAGTATCAGCATTTATTCATATGTAGCCTCACCAGCCATTTCCTGTGAGATTTTCTGTTCTTTTCCCTTTTCTCTCAGCTGCTTTCAATGTCCATCCCAGGAACTCACCTTACCTACAAACATCTTTTTCAGATATTCAGAAGAATAGGCAAGTATTGAAACAGGTTTAAGAAGCTTTGAAGTGTTCTTTTTAACCTTTATCAAAGATAAGAGATTTAGCCAAATGAAAGTTAATGTGTCATTTGGAAAAGCAAAGTAGAAGCAAATTGGTATTATTGTTTTCATTATTATAGGGAATAATGTCTGTAATCTTGGACTAACAGGTCACCTTCAGGACTCACTCTTCTGAGTGAATCAGTGAAGCTGCATGAAATAAACATTTTCAGAAATGTTACTGTTTACAGTGATTCCCCATTTCCCTTTCTATGGCCTCCACTTATTGTGGACATAAAATAATTCTCTAGGAATTAGTACAATTCGACATTGCCTATTCTCTATGGTAAAGGAGGAAATATGAGGATTGTATCTGAATACCCTGAGGACTGTAGGACTCACATCATATTCATTTATTCAGTTTTATGAACATCTCCAGAGGATAATAAGACAAAATAGAATTTACTTTTTTTTTTTTCTTACAGCCTATTCTAGGTCTTCTATCTTTTCAAGTCCATCATAGGCTACTTTTTTTCCCTTAACATCATTTGGAACAGACCCAAGACTGCTTGAACGTGAGTTCCAGCACAGACATTTGGTTGAAAGACAATTTAGATGTGTTTTGGTGATACAGAGAATGCCCTTGTATTTGTGAGTCTTTGAATTATGTTACAGATGTTGGTACAATAGTGTCCCCAAGCTTTAAAATGATTACCCACTTACACAGACTCACAAACACAGACAAAGAAAAATACAGCAGTCAGCCTTTTCTGGCCCCCAAATCCATTTCTCTGTTGTAGATTTACATTTGTGTGCAGAGACCCTCAGAACTGGCCAAGAGGGGAGAAGCAAGCAGAGGGTGCATTATGGACACTGGGAGAAATGTCAGCATTTCAACCTAAGAGCATATTCTGTTGTCATGACAACACGATGTAAAGCATTTTCTTAAAGCAAAAGATTGCAATGTAAATGGAAAAGAAAAACTCAGTTAGTAGAGCAAATTCAGATGAGGACTTTATAAGTTTGTGACATGGACTAAAACACAACATCTATTACCATGAAGAGATTTCTCAAAAAATCCCACACAGAACTTGCCTGCTTCACAGAGATGGTGTTGTTTAAAAATCTCATTTATCATTAGAAATGAAGTTTACAAACTGGACTTAAAAAAAAAATCAAATTAATTTCACATGTTTTCTACTAGATATTCAGACAGCATATGATGATTTATGCCCTAATTTTCCACATAAACTACTGATTTTAAGCAGTTTGATTTTTTATGTGACACCAAGGATCTGTTAAGTGCTGTAGAAACACTTAATGTGCCACCGCCCTTCAACCTTATAATTGCAGTGGTCAAAGGGTTGAAAAAGGGAATATCATTATCCCATTTCAAAGCAGGAGAAGAGGCACAGGGCATGTGAAGCCAGAGGCCCAAAAATCACATGAAAAGCTTCCAGCCGTGTTGGGAATTACATCAAGATTGCTGCAGCCCGGTTATGTGGTTTACAATGTCATTCTCGTCTGCTCACACAAAGACAGAAATCGGTGGCTATTTTCCTTCAAACATTTACTGAAGTTTACAGTTATTAAAGCTTTCATCACCTAGTCTTGCCTGAAACGTTAAAATTTTTGTCATTGCTTGGAAGTGTGACCTGTGCCTCGGGGCATGCACTGGAACAGAACAGCAGTGACAGGGACACTGAGGCGGCGCTGGCGGCCCTTGCTCACTGGCCACTAAAATGAATAGATTACATCTCCCACAGCAGCAAGACAGAAGGTATTTTTATGCCAGTCTAAGTGACCTTGTACCACTTAGACAAAGCTGGAGAATTTCTCCCTGCACCCCACACCTCCACGTTCTAAAAAAAAAAAAAAAAAAAAAGGCAAAAAATCTTGGCAAATGTCTCAAGATTTCTTGAGACATTTCTTTTCTCCCTTTTTTTCTCCTTTTCTTTTCTCCCTTGCTAGTACAGTCTGCTGTACACAAAAAGCTAAAATATTTAAGAACTAATGAATTAGAAAACTTGGATTTGAATTTTTTCTTGACAGCTCCCAAAAAGGATGGTTCTTCAAGAATAAATAGAGAAATATGCCCCTAACCTGCCTGCTGCCTCTGCAGATCATCTCATCAGCCCAACGTTCCTCTTGCCTACAGCTGACCTGTAGAAGTGTGTGCCCTGGCATTTGGTATTACAGAGGTTTGTTTGGTAGTGTCTGGGAGTCAGCAGTGAGGGTCAGGTCCTGCGGGGATGGAAAACACCTGAGCACAGATGAGGAGATTCCACCTACCCCTTGGAGAGCACACAGAAAGCAAAGCAGGTTTTGGCCTGAAAACATCATGCTAGTCTTACTGTGTTACACCCTTTCTGGTGAGATTTCATTAAAAAGGAACCTGGAGAAGCAGGAACATCAGAGAAGGGGGAACCAAAGAGGTCGTGTTCCTGTTGGAAAGTGCACAAAGCAGTTTGAGACCACTGTGGTGTGACAAGGGCCAAGCGGTGGGACACACTAAGCACTGCCTGTTGGCAATGACTTTATATTGGTTTGAAGGGGTCTAGCATCCTGCAGGATCAAACCTCAATGCTTTAAATAAGCCTCAGGGTTTAGATCTGAAATCCCCTAAAGAAGAAAGGTTGAATTCAACTCTGTTTAAAATGGACAATAAGGACGATTTACTGGAAAGGTACATTCTGAGGAGATACTACAGCAATTCTGATATAAAAGATTACTTGTCTTGTTAAAAGCTTACGAGCCATTTGTCATCTCAACACTCTGTTCCCTACAATGTCAGGTTCTGGAAAGCTGTGAACTCCCAGGTAATGAAACAACTCAGTTTGTGCTAAGGAAAGTATCTGGTATGCAAAATTATGGCTTTGCAGCTGATCCTAGAAGGTGGTGATTACGGTCTCCCTGCCTCTTTCAAAAATATGTGTGTGAGCTCTACATTATGTGAGATATGAAAAAAGTGGGCTCTTGAGACTCCCGTGAGCCACCTTTCCATTTTCAGTGCAGGAAACTGCCTGTGATGCCCATTGGGATTGCTGCCCACCCCGGAGCCCTGAAACAGCAGCATGAGCTTGGAAAAGCTTCCTAGATGTTCATCGTGGGGAATTTTTGGCTGGTTCTACACCTCTCAATATGGAAACCTTCCCGGGTTGCCTTCCTTCACTGAAGATCCGGAATAACACTGCCTTAGCTCTGGCACTGCTAAGACTTCTCCAATAGTTTGTAGCAGGAAGCCTGCTGGGCAGCATGACCTCTGTACTACAGTAAAGAAAATCACAGGTCATTTCTTGCTCTTCTGCTGTCACCAAAATAACCTTAACCCAGTTTTGATTTTGTCCTCCAGTTCTGTTCCTCAGGGAAAAGGGCCATATTCACATTCTTCTACCCTTTGATTACTGTATGTTATGAGGATTATAAACCCCATCATGTGGAAATTCTGCCTCTCCCAGGTTTGCCCTCGTACAAAGGGACTCCTGAGGGCAGGAGGAGTCTCTAAGGGTTACTGTAACATAGTAATAATCATGTGAAGTGTGTCTCTCCATACACTACCAAGATTAACAAAATGATTCTAAGAAATCACAGGAAGATTCTTACTGTATGATAGATTCCTCACATTAGTTTGGAGTCTGATATCTGGTGTTTGAAAAGGAAGTCTTCATGCTACTTCCTCTTTAGAGGATTTCAGGGAGAACATCATTCAGGGAACATTGCTGGGGCCTACCCATGGTTTTTGACCTAGAAACAAGATTGCAAAGTAAGAACCTGCTCCTCCATCTGGTGTATACGCTAATAATCCTCCCCACAAGAGCAATTCAGTTAACTGAACTGATTCCATACCATTATTGCCATGGTGGGCCTCTATAGGTGGTCCTCTAGATCACATCAAATACAGCCTGGCTTTCAGATGCAAGTGTGAGGTTAGATGAAACTGGCAGGTAGAAAAACACATCTTTGTATCCGTAAATTCAGCCAATTTGTTCAGGACTTGCTGAGAAACAACCCCATGACACCAGTTTAGAAAAGAAAAGAGATAGAAAACAGAGATTCACTCTTCTATTTACTAGAGATTTGAACTGTAACTGTGAGAAAAATAAGACAGAACACAAAACAGACTCAAAATTATCATCTTATCTCTATGTCCACACCTGTGGCTTTGTTGACACCAAGCTACATTACATGAGATTATCGAAGTTGGAGCTAACCTTCATATCTTTGTAGCATCAAGTGAATGTCAAAGTCATCATCACAGGCACAGCAGATCCTATTTGCTCTGTTAACTGCATCAGTAACATCTTTTCAACATATGTCTCTGAAATACAGTTTGTGAGAAGGAAGATTGCTCATTGGAGCAGCAAGGAAAGAAGCACAGAGATACTTTGCTAGAAATAGAGAACTTGAGTTATGTCATTGAGATCAGTGGAAATTCAGAGGAAAGCCTGAATAAGAAGTCTAGGATTTGACCCTAAATCAGCTTACACAATTTTCAACAAATTGAGTTTTTACAATCTGGAGGAAGCTCTAATTATGTTGTCATAAAAATCTCAGCACTGTTGAAACCTTATTTGTGAAGCTCTCAAAGGAGCATCTATAAGGGATTTTCTTTCCCATTTTGTTCTGATAATTGGCAATATATGAGGTGTCAGATTAGAGGGTGCAATGTGGGACATGCCCCTTCCATCCCCTCTCTGACAAAGGAAACCAATAAACAATTGGCTGGGTTTTATTATGTTAAAGACCAAAGTTTCAAGCTCTGACTCTCCATTTAGACAAAGTTCCCAGAGACAGGGACAATTAAAGGATGTGTTTCCTACAATAGTAAAAAACTCCTCTCTCCAAAGACGAAACATGGGTTTAAATGCCTTCATTCATGAGGTGAGATAAGTAAGAGCCTAAAGGCAGATATAAAAAACATCAGACTTCCTTGTGTACCAGAACACACAGAACTTCAGGAAGACAGTGTGGAAAACTTCAGGGAGACAATAAAAATTTTTCACTAGTTCAGTGAGAGCACAGGTTCTACAGAAATAGTTCAGCTGTAGCAAACTTCTGCCAAAGCCCTGGGAGTTTCCATCAGAAACACACAGAGGTCCTGGCAGCTCACTGGATGCCTTTGGGCAAAACTGGCCTTCCCAGGCCTGCTTGCTGGGGACACAACACCTGAGGAACATCTTCCAGTTGATGCTCTCCAGCTGCTGTGCATTGAGGGTGGTGGGCACGAGCTCAGGGTTCTGCAAGGAGGCCCAGAGGGAAGGATGGGGAGGCCCCTCGGAGTCAGGCCAGATGGGTACTGTGCTTCACTTAGGAAAAGATTGGAAAACAGTTATGTTTCAATTCAAACATGTCAAAGTGCTCAACCTTCCACTGAAACAGAAATTCTCACTTGAACAGACCTGTCTGAAGCCTGCAAGTGTAACAACACAGGTCTCTCACATCTAAACTATCAAGAAATCTTTATTACTAGTACTTACCACTGTGGCATCAAAAAGACACCATGTTTATAGCAACACAGCATAAAAGTAAAAACATAGGAGAGGCAACAATAAATAGCTGTTGACTGTTCCTCCAAAAATATGACATTATAGGCACCATCAGCAGCCAAGAAATATTCCTTTCCAAGAGTTGTTTTCGTTTGTGAAAAACATTAATATTCAAGTGAAATATTTTCTTTTATGATTTTCTCACTTTTTCTTTTTTAAAGGAAAACGTGTATTTCTGGCCTGATCTACCCAAGAAATTCCTTTAACATTAGAACTGAACAGACTTTCATTTCAGCTGTGTTTTAAGGAAGTGATATTAGACAGAAGAATTGTCTGCTATGGAGAAGGCAATCAGTATTCATTGCCAGCTGAAAGGTGTCGACCAGGCTGACATGTTGACAATGCTGTATTTCCACACATCTTGTTTTAATTCCAAAGCACATATCTGTAATGTGAAACTGTATATTCCTAAGGCTGCACTCTCATTCAAAACCGGCCATGTCTGGGCAGACTAAAATTCTCTCTTGCCCAGCATCTCCAGATTCCCAACAGAAAGCAAAGGGATTTATCAAACCAAAGCTTTTTTGGTACATTCTTCTACTGCTGTGGTTTCCTGACCAGAGGCAGTATCACGGGTTCCTTTGTTACAGCACAGCCTGGGTGCAGAGTACACCTGTAATTTGGGCTTACATTGCTATTGCAAACATGAACTCCTCACACGCAGTGGGAGTGGAGCCCGGCTGTTTGCCCTGAAGCTCACAGTACATAGACATGATTTAAAGAAACAAGTTCATATAAATAAGCACAACAAGCCACCCATTCACTTTAACATTAACCATTTGCATAATAGTGTCTGTGTTGTGGTTCACACTCAGTGGGTGATTAAAGTACCACAGCAGCAGGGTGAGGAACATGCAGGAGCTGGAAGTTTTAAAGGAAAAATGTTACATTTTGCTGTTGACCAAGATCTCGTATATATTTGTCCATTTGTACTAATATTTTTTAAAGAAAAAATGCTGAGGGAAAGAGTACCACGTAGCCAGCCAAGAAGCAAGCACAGGATAAGCCTTACACCTTAACTGCAGGGAGGAGAGTGCCAGCTTACTGAGATGAAAAATGAACAGAGGAAGAATAAGCAAGAACCAAGTTGTATATTAAGATATAAGAAGGAAATATTATTATATTATATTATATCATATCAGTGGACTGCAGTGATTTAACACAAAAGAACTCACAGAACGCCCCAATTCAATTCTAGTAGTTCTCACTGTCTGCCCCAGCACTGCCTGATTCCAGGCAAAGGCTGAGTGTCATCCCCTCCTGCCCCAGTTATTCCCTGTTGCATACAGCACCACCAATGCTGGAGATGTGCAGTGCCAACCATCCTGCCAGGCAGGACTGGGGTCTCTCCAAGAACCACAGCCTTTCCCAGCAGGGAGAAGGGCTGGGCATTGGCTTCCTTTGCTATCAGCAACTCCATCTCCTCCACTTTGCTCCTGAATAACTAAGCAGCCACTTGGGCACGCCACGTGTGTGTGCTTGTACCTGATGACGTGCTCTCTGGAACACAAATCCTGCTCATCTTTTAAGTGGTACTATTTCATGATGTGCCAACATACTTTATTTTTGGTAATAGCCCTTCACCTAACACAATAAGACAAGTGTACTCACTCAGTCCCTGGATACTGTTTAAATAACATTCCTAGCAACGAGCATCCTTTGCCAGGAGTGCAGAGTAGAGCTACCTGCTCACCATGCTCATCTTCCCTGATTAGTGGACAGGCTCATGAGGATGCTGGGCACAGTGTCCCACTCGCTGCACCAGCACCACGGCAGGATGGGAGGCAGAAGCAGACAAAACTCCTGTGCCACCCTGGTGTGCAGTGAGGAGCAGAAGGCCCATGCCTTTGGTAGGTTATCAGAGCAGCACGTGCTTCCCCTCCTCGCTCAGGACATAATCATGATGTCCATTCAGACTCCAAGCACTATTTCTTGACTCCCTCCTCTCCCCCAGCAGACTCCTCTTGCCCATGTACCAGCTAACACAGGGTTTGCCCTTTTTATTACAGTTCAGTTTAAAATAAACATGAAACTCCCCAGTATGTTTGACCTGTGCCCCGTAATTTTTTTCCTGTGACAAGGCTGCTGCTCCCCGGTAGTCTCCTTATCTACAGCAGAGATCAATGCAATATTCTACTTACCTGTGATAAGCTGCATCTTCAGGCCATAACAAAACCCATTTTATAAGGGATTTTTCAATGTTGTCTATATATCTAGCAGGTATAGACCTCTCAGAAAATTAAAGTAACCTTTATACTTCAACAATAAATCTAACATTGTATAAACACATAATGCCCTCATAGATTTCATATCATTTATGGATTGGTCTTTCATCTTTTTTTTTAGTTTGGAAGAGATAACATGCTTAGCTTTGTCCTGTGTTTGCCCAGTGTATGTAGCTCTAGCTGCACCATCACATCTAACATGGCTTATTTTTCACAGCCTGTATGGATAAAACCTTATCAAACCAAACTCTTGCTCAAGTCCCATCCTTTCTAGAAAACACCCTTAACTCCAGGGAGAGAGGAACTCACTGAAGTTATGAAACACAAATCTCGGCATCTTCAATAAATGATATGAAAAATAAACCCGCTGCCTTATAGAAACACTGTATAGGAAACCAAACAGCTGTTCCTAAATCCACTGAAGTGCTCTCAGAACAGGTTGCCACAGTTAATGAACATTTTTCAGCATTCAGGAGTGGAGGTTTTTAAAAGATGGAAATGATACATTCTCTTTCCTTCCTTTTTATAGAAAATTCTCCACTTCAAATGTTAAATTGCTCATTTTTTTAGTGAAAATGTCAGTGGAAAGCTTCGCATGCACAGGTGGAGTCAGAGAACGCAGGGGAATGAGAGTTGGCCAAGCCTCCAAACTGTTAATTCTGGCAGATTCTAGTCCTGGAGGAACTGGATGAAGCCCACAAAGAGTTAAGCAAACTGGGAAAGCAACTGGACATCAGAAGGCAGTTTGAATTCAGGGAAGACTGTGCAGTCCCTCTGCCACAGGCAGGGTCAGCTCAGCCCATCAGCAGCAGCAGTGGGATGCCACAGCTTTTCTAGGAGGACAAAAATCCCCCAAATACTCAGAGATGAAAAACATGCCAGTTAAATAAGCTAGGGTTTATTTATACACCTATAGAGCAAAGCAACCTGGAACAAAGCCTGCTGCTTTTGTCTGGTAATTAAGAAAAGCAGTTTGTGTGACTCCAGCGGATTATCAGGGAATGTAAGTTCGGCCCTTTCAAATGTCAGCATTGTTCTACCACCCCCTGCATTTTAACAAAGTCACAGTGTAAAAAGGACTAATTAGTATGTTATGAAAAGGCAGACATCTAAAGATGATATTTGATGCATTTCTGCACCAGAACCTGTAATTAATTACTTTGTGCTGGAGTTCAGATAGGTGTATTGAAAAAAATCCGAAAGATTAACCTGCCTGCTTGCAAATTCTTTTAGGGTCACTACTAATATTGTTTTTGGTATTCTGACTGACATTTCTCTTTCTCTTAAGTGCATTGTAACTTTGTTCTAAGGAAAAAGGAACTATATGGAACGTTTTGTTTAAAATTTTCAAAGTATTTTCTAATTCCTTCCCCTTCTCAACACATGTCATGTTCTCTAGGCCTTTTCATAACACAGAAATGAAAACCAGCAAAGATATAAGAGCATTCATAATGCAACATTTAGGTATTATGTTTAATTAATGTGAACAAATTCATCATTTTATTCTGGTTATCAAGATGTTTTAAGCAACACAGGGTTTTTACCAAGCATGAAATTGGTGCCATGGCCTACAGAGCTCTGTTAGAAACTTACTTTGGATGCTTTTTTGCACCACCAGTTACCCTACATGTTTATTTCCATGCATGTGTGCTCATTTATACACACACTTATTAGAATGATGAAGTTGTAACTGGTATCACAAGAGCATTTACCTACAGCCCAAATTAATTATTTGGACAGAAATGACAAATAGTGTTTTAAAAAGGAAAATGGCATTGTCAGAGTACCTAATGTGAAGAAAGTACAGTTAAATTGAACAATTTCCTATCTCATCCTGTCCAAAAAACCTGTCCCAGTCTTCTGAAATATTCATAAAAGAATAATTATTACCATTTATGGTCAAAATAAAATGCTGTTAATGGCACATGATTTTATAGCAGTTCCTAATGTTTTCCCTTAGCAATTGCCCATTTATTTGACTTGCACTTGGCACCAGCTTATTATTGCCCTCAGTGTTACCAGAAGGGCACATTTACAGACAAAAAATATGTCATTAGGATCAAGATTAATGATAAAAACATTGATTTTTAGAATAAACAGAGAAAAACATTTTTGATGAAGAATGTGCTACCTAACACTATGCCTAAACAGCCTGAGATCTTATTTATCCAAATCAACACTGGATAAGGAACCACATTTACTAAACAGATTTCACAGGGAGCTCAAGACAATCCTGCCTGGACTCCCTCCACAGCTGGATTCCTCAGCCACCAGCAGGGGAGAATCTTTGCAGAGATTGTCCATCAGTGGCAAAATTATGTTTAACTCACAGCAAGATATACAGAGGTTACAGTGCACTGACTGGAGCAGACATCAAAGAAAGACAACATCCCTCTTCCCTTTGGCTTGTGGTTTTGTCCTTTCAATTTTTAACACTAATGGAAGCCCAGTTCCAACCTTCCTTGGAAGCAGCACCAGTCACCCACCAAGGCTTTGAGGAGGTGCCGGGACACATCCAATCAGATGAAATTGTAATTGTAATTATGGGACGAAATATAAAGGAAAGGGAGGTAAACACACAGTGATATTCTCTTTGCTTTAAGCTTTTTTCTTTGAATTAAAACTATACATCCCCCCCTTCTAAGAAAAAGTCCTGCTTGAAGATTTAAAACCACTTATTGCTGCTGGGCCTGTCTGTACCTCAGTCCTCAAGCCTTGAAACTTTCTGAAGATGTCTTAGCTTTATACACAGAAAAAGTATTACATTGATAGACACTTGATCTAACTAAACTTTTCAATTATTTCCTCTAAGTGTGGTTATAGTGCAAATAGGTTTTTTGCTGTTAAAAGAACAGGTTATAAGCTGTTATAAGCCTCATGTGTTTCTTCACAATAGTCTAATTGTAGCATTTGTGCATTAATTCCCAGAAAAATAGTTTCTAGACTACATACAAAAAAATCTTGTTTTGGACACATTATTATAAACAAAGACATTAATAATTCAGGATGACCCTTAGGTTCTGTTTTAAAACCAGAGAGCATCCTCAGGCTCTTCACCAGTGTAAGGTTTGTGATCCACAGCTTACAGAGGTGCATGAAGGATGCAAGGACTGTCTTGGAATCCCACCCTCATCCTATGTTCTCAGAAACAATATATGTCTGCACTTGGGTCAAAATACACAGATGATTCCTCCTGTAGAGGACAAGCTCAGAAGAGAGAACCTTTCCTGTTTAAACAGACAAGCCACAGAGCAACACTATCATTCTTTCTGTTACTTCTCTCATAGAATGAAGAATCAGACGAGTGAATTTTCTTCAGGGTAATCTCCACAGCAAGACTTTGCAAATATATATTTCTAAGAGTGATATACACTCCTCACTCATGTGAGTGATTTCAACAAGGCTCAATAACTTCCTCGTCATTGCCTCACAAACTCAGGAGGACATGGCAAGTAACAAAACCCATCAGTTTTCAATATCATGCAGGTTCACTCCAGCATCCCTTCCTAATTCTTAATGCACCCTGGCCTTGAGCACAGCTATTTGCTATTACAGGTGAGGCTGCACAAGCATATGGTGAGTGGAGGCCCAGTGAGCTGGAACATCCTGTTTCAGCTGATATTCTACAGAACTGTTTGGCTATAGGAGCTCAGCAATATATTTTGATAGGCTTGACTATGCAGCTATAGATCTAGTTTGCTTCCCACTCGGATATTGTTCATGCTTCAGTTATCATGCACAGAATTAGTGATAAGCAATATTAAGCAGAGCACTCTGTATCACAGTTCTGCCCAAAAGGGCTGATAACAGATCCCAGTCTCTTTATGGGTTTTGCCTTTACAGGAAGCTGAGTGACTGCTTCCCTGGGAAGCAGAAGCTGATAAGTATTCTGAGCTTTATGTTAATGCAATGTCTGTCACATCTTTCTTGCACCTTCACCAGGAGCTTCAAAGTCTTGGTGGAAATACTAAAATGGAAGACCCTTCTGCTAGTGCTTTTTCAACAAGGATGCTGTGATGCAGAAATAACTAGTAAGGATATTTTAACACCTTGCTATGCATAAAAAATGTATGATCTTCAAAACACAACTGCTGACAGCAATTAGCATGTATTTATAATATATCTATGTGTAACTGCATTCTTACCTGGTTATTGCAGGATACAGAAATAACCATTCAGCTTGATGTGCTACAAGCCCACAGATTTCTTAATTTAATGCATGTTCAGTCCTATACTGTTTGAGGACGTAATTTGCAGGCTTGGAGTTCTTTTCCTTTCAGATTTAAGTCTTGTGGCCTGATATTTTTGTTAAAATATCTAGAGGTTATACTTGTCCCCTCACTGGCCACCCTATGGTGCTGGTGCCACCTTATAACCATCATTACACAAGCCCTTTGCCTGTAAACAGGCTGCCCTTTTCTTCCTTCCACATGATTCAAGATCACATTAATAAAACTCTGAATCAACACAGTACATGCAGAGAGTTGCAACAAGACAGGGATCTCTTACCCCTCGGCCAGTAAAAGTACACAAAATGATTCCAAAGTTCCCCAAGAGCCACATCAGATGACAAAGGTTTTCTTGTTCTTCCACTTTGCATCTTTGATGCTCTTGTATATTTTGCCTTGAGGCCCAATATATCAAAGCTTCATATATTTTTTTGCTGTCATTACTTAGTATTTTACTCTTCAGTTCTGGATTTACTGGAGCTAAAACTTTTTAGTTCAAAGGATTTGCTTTCAGCTTCCAAATTACTGGGCATTTCAGAGGGGAAAAATCAAATGCATGTTCAGATAAGAGACTGAAGACAAGGAACCAAAGATAAGGAACCACAGGAGAACACCACTGCTTGAATCATCTGGCATAGATATATTTTATAACACTGAGGAGGGTATCTGATTGAGATTGATAAGGTGAAAGAATCTTTATGTTACTTCAGCCCACAGCATGACCTGGTAACCATTTCTCACAGTGCCAAAGGAGCCCCTTTACCAAACCCTTACCCTCGTCAAACAATAACATCAACTGGAAGCATTTCCAGTGGCTGCTTTGCACTAGAGCACATCTGCCCTGCTGCAAATGAACACATTCACTTCTGTGTGCACCTCTATCTATCCAGCAGATTAAAAACTGTTGAATCCATTGGGGATGTAGAACAAGAGCCTCAGCAGATGCAAGTATGCTGACATACCATAAACAAAGGTCTAGTTCCTGCTAAGAAATGAAAACTATCTAAATCATTCCAATGTACACTCTGTCATAAAAATGTCCAAAGCTATCTGACTGATAAACTATGTTAATTAAGTTTGATTGTTCTATTTAATCTTAACAATTGCCTGGAAACCTTGGAGGATATTTTGTTTGGCATCAAGAGAACAGCAGACTCACGTGAACGCCGGGTACCTCTGTGGCTGGTGGTCCTGTCTCAGAGGGCTCAGAAATCCGTGTCAGCACCACTGAACAATTTTGAATTCCTGTACACGGAAAAATGGACAAAACATTCTTGTGTTGGAGTTACACACTTCAACTTCATTTTTCTATATAGTCTCCTTAACATCTTAGATAAGACAGTGCCCTAGGTGGGCTATTAGCAAATATGCTTAGTTAAAAAGCAGTATTATTAAATGAGCCACCACTTAAATCTGCCACGATGGTTTAACAAAAAAAAAGTGTTGGAAGGGTCAATATTATTTATATAATATTTTCTTTACGTTTTGGCAACCTTGTAAGCAAGTATCCTCTAATCTTCATCTAGATTAACCATGGCCCTGAATGAGAGAGCTGCATGGTCACTTATCTGAAACCCTTGAGGAACAGTGAGAAACTCAAGAGCACCAAGCTCTGGGTGTGTGCAGTCTATTGCCTTGTGGGGTTCCTTAAAAAGATTCTAATGGGATCCAACAAGGGCAACTTTGATTATCCCATGTTGTTTGAAAGATGCATCAACCAAACCATGAATCTAAAAGGCAGCTGACAAATCTAGAAGAGAAGTATTATTTGCTAACATTCAAAAGGAAGATTTATATGTCAGATGACTGACTATATTTCAGAAGCTGTCATTTCTGGGAACATCAGTTGGAGATACTATTATTTATTACTATCCATACAGAGCCCCACAGATATTACCATGTATGTGTAGACATTACAGTCAGCAGCAAAAAAAAGACAGAAAGAAGGGAAGTAGGAGAGAGGGAGAGCAGCTTCATATATATATAAACCAGATTTTTTCTGAAGAGTTAATCTCAGTGGTTACTTTACCATTTCAGCTTACAAGTTAATTTTGCTTGTTAGTTTCTATGTATTAGTCTTGGGAATTTTTTTTTATGGGTCATGCTATCCTGAAACAATTACTAACTTAAATGATAGTGAACTTGTTACAAATAAATTCTAGTGTTGTTCTTGAGGGCCTGAGAAAGCTTCTTTCTTCCTCAGAGAAACAATTGCATACATTATTCAATATGTCATAGCAGATATATTACATTATTTTGTTACCGTACTGCTTAATGGTATTCAAATAGAATGTTATAAACACACCATAAATATCAATCTTAAAAAGATATTAAAAATTTAAAGATACTAAATTACCCCATGTAGGTGAACTAAAGCGATTATAAATTAATAACCATGAAGAAAGTTGAAATTCAGAAGTTCTGAACAGGTAATTTAAATGTTCGAAAATTTCTTTAAAACACTGGGAGAACAGATAAAGTCTCTAAAGTCACAATTTTATTTCATCTTTGCTGAGTACTAGTACACGATATAGTACATATCCAGAAGAGTACAGAGAGAATTACTTTTCTGCAGTTGAAGCTTTGTTTCACTAATCATAGAATCACAGAATGATTGTCTTGGAAGGAACCTTAAAGATCATCCAGTTCTACCCCTCTGCCATGGGAAGGGACACCCTCCACTAGACCAGGTTGCTGCAGGCCCCATCCAACCTGGCCTTGAACATTTTCAGGGATGGGGCAGCCACAGCTTCTTTGGGCAACCTGTCCCAGTGCCTCACCCACCCTCAGAGTAAAGAATTTCTTCCTAATATTTCATATAAACATTCCTCTTTCAGTTTAAGGCCATTCCCCCTTGTCCTATCATTCAGCTCTTTTGTAAGCTGCCACAACTCTGTAAAACTCACTCCTTTCTCAGATTATATTGGATATCTAAAAACAAGATAAAGATTTCCTGGACTAGAGAAAATTCAAACTATTTAGCTTCTGTTTCCTCAGCAATTCTGTGTGCTGGGGTGTCCTGCATTTTCATTTTCTCCCAGGTCTTAAATATCCCAATTCCTTTTTGATGGAGTAATCAAGCAACTAAAACAAGGGACTCTCCTATTGATGTCTATTGAGAGAGTTGCAGCTAGAAAGCAGTAACTGTCACTCTTTTATTACAGGTTTGAGATTTTTTGGCAGGTGGGTGTGAGGAGGACACTTATGGCAGCACCTCCTGCTGCATCCTCCTCCCACCCCACCACAGACAGACCTGGTTTTCAACTGCCTCCTTTTGCAATTGAGGTGAGCAGGAAATAAAGCTTTTAGCAAGATCATGAGCTGAGCTTTGATTGTGATGCAGTTCCACACACACACAGGCTAACATGAGAACTGAAGACAGTGGGACCTTTATCACTATATGCTGAAAACAAGTGCATGTTACAATAAATACATGGCACAGACTGTTGGGTCCAAACAATGATTTGCCACTCACTGTACCTAAAGATTCAAAATACACCACAAACTCCAGGTGTTGCTCACAGGATTGTGCCCGACATTCCTCAGAGAGGTTAGAAATTCAGATGCATTTTTTTTATGGTGATATTTTTCTTACTTTAACAGCTTTCAATTTGAGATATAATTCTGGCCAGTTTCTGGCAGACTGTCCTTGCTGAGCAAGGCATTCACACCCAAATTTTAAAACATTCTAAGGGTTTAGCAGCATGCAATCCATTGATTTCAGCAGATGATGTGGTGTTTGCTATCAATACTCTGCCAAACCTTATAGATCAATGGAACATTGACATATAATGTGGATGCATACACAGCTTTAGCAACAGTGTTATTGTTGCTATATCAGTCTAAGACACAAGCAAGGCAAGGTTCAAAAGCAGATATAGGACTGTTATTAGGCCAGACAATACCTTAAAGGGGGAAAAAAACATAAGTTTTCAGCTACATAAGGTATTCTTAACTCTCTTCTTCAAGGACACTGGTTCCAAGAAGTACAAGAAGCTGTGTGCAAACCTTATTTCTAAACGTACCAGTCAGCTGAGTTAGATACATGGCCTCTCTCAACAAACCCTGCCTTGAACCTGCTGTCAGCTTAAAAAATGGGATCTCTCTCTCTTCTGCAGTGCCATAATATTGAACACAGGGACACATTATTAGTTTGTGTGCTGCCTAATATATTATGCTAAACTAACTGGATTAATGTCTTCTGGTAATATTCATTGGCCGTGATGCCTTATTATCCTGAAGCCTGTGTACTGAAAACAGCAACCAAAGAATCACAGCGCTGTAGAGCTACTATTCAACTGCTGTAAATATCTAATCAGTGCACAGGGCAGAAAACAACTGGGCAAGTACAGACAATCCAATCTGGCTTTATTTGGCTCTGCAATAACAGTGGTTATGATCAATGGTGGTTATGAAGTATAAACAGAATGTAAACTTCTTATGAATGAATAAATCTGTAGCCATTAAATTAACTAATACACCATTTTGTTAGTCTTTGCTAGTCAGCACCAAAAAGTAAATCTCACAGTTCCAAAAACCTAAAACCTGTGCGTTTCCAGCTTCATCAACATGCTTTGAAATATTTTTAATTGAAAGTAACTGATAGAATGTAATGCAGCATTCATCTCGCTGTGGGTGACACGAGGCATATAGCGGAATGTTTTAACAAATGTTTTATTTAAAGACAGACTTGAAAAGTCAGTGGGAGTAATTGCCAGTTTGTCAGCTGAATCACTTTATCCTTTGGAAGAGCTTTTTGTCATTATATTAGATGATTCCCTATGTCAGTGCAGGCCAATTTTTAGGATAAATGCCCCTCAGTGTCATGCATTCCATTATTGAATACTAAAATAGTATTTGGGGGCTTGTTTTTACAAATTGTTATCCTTCCTATTTTGATGGACATGCTACTAAATGACCCATGCATTGAAAACCTGTGTTTTTATGGGAAAAAAGTGAAGATCTCTTTTCCTAATTCTCCCTTCTTTTCCATATATTAAAAAAAAAAACCAACCAAAAACAACAAGAAAGCTTACTCATTATCTCCATAGCATGAGCAAAAGTTTATGTATCGTGTAGCAAAGTCTTAATCCTGCCTGAGATTTTTTATTTATCGTAATGGGACTGTCTGAATGGCAAAGCTGGCAGAACTGGACCCTTTGTGCTCAGAATGCAGTATTTACACAGCAGATCCTACGCTCATACACTGCCAAAAAGCAGGCTATATGGACAGCATTTCTAATCTTTGTAAATCAACCCAGGGCTCTCTGGTGTTTTTAAAATGCTTGTGTTCCCTGGAAAGAGAAAAACATTCTGCTTACACGTAAGAGACTGGCATATATTAATCCTCTGAGCGTGGCACAACAGCATCCATTTTTGAACATGAGAATAAAATAATCTCAAGGGTGTCGTTTGAGTTCTTTGGTTTAACCGAGCAGAAATGTAAAAGATTTACCGGATCAATTAAAATTCTATGAACTGTATTCCTTGTCAAACTATTTTAATCTGTTTATATCTGGATTATTCACGTATCTGTCTACAGGAAGAGAATGTGTGTGAGACTGGCTTGCACAGATATCTGTAGGAGATACTGCATCTTGTATTTTCCGTAGGAGGGAAGCAGTTGGGAGATGAGCAAGAAATATATGAATCATCTTACGACTACAATCTATATCCAACTTCCTCCTCGCAGGAAATAAAGTTACCTGACAATTTAGGCCAATAGCGTGGGTTTCTGACAACTTTGCATAAAGTTTGTTTGAAGAACCCTCGTATTTTTAAATCTCTGTAAGAACATTTTTGCTAAATATATTCAAAGCATTTGATCCGAACAAAATTAAACCGGAGAATTAAAAAAATGACCAAAAAAATTGTCTTTGCAATGAGAGCAATAGCTTGCAAATCAGAGCTGTAGTTTGAAACAAAACTTCAGCCAAGTTGCCATCTGAGTCTGATTTAGTTTCCTCACCATTTCTACAATCAGCACAGGTGATTCACACACCACCCCTCCCTTTACCTTCCTGCTTTGACATTCACGTGGCTTTGATTTGAGAGTCCCTACATGAAAACTTCCTTTCCTCTACTCTTTGGGTGGTACCCACTGAACTGAGGAATGAGCATCTTTTCCCACCTTCACATTTTCAAAAGATGAGGGAGACGTAACAGGCATTTTGGTGAAGCTTTGCTTGGACTGTTACACCTGTCCTTTGATCTCCCCCCCAAGAGGTCCCGCCTTTATCCCACGTCACGAGGGCAGGAGCAGCTTTCCATGGCTCACATGCCCATGTGTTTGGCTTAGAGGGTCAGGACAATGCTGTTCCCCTTGAGGTTTCAGCTCCACCAGGTAAGCCCCTAAAACTGTGCCACTGCTTCTCCTTTTGTACACTGCCAAGAACTCTGCCAGCTCAGGTAAGATCTTTCCAGGATCAAGTGCATAGCTTTACCAGGAAGGATTTCAATTCTTGCACGTCACTATTGTTTTCTGTGTTACATATTTATTTTAACTACATTTTTATCTTTGCTATCACAGTTTTATGCAGTCTTTGATACATGAAGAACAGACAAATAATATATAAAGAATATCTGCACAAGCAATCCAGTTTTGGTAGGAGAATGAACCCGTAGTTTGGCTCTGGATGCTAACAATGGAATATCTCTCCCATGCCAATCTCTCCCTTGCAGCTTGTAACAGCTCCTATCTGATGATTTTTAGATGTTGCCTTACTATCAATGAATTAATTTCCCATAACTGCCTGTTTACATTAGACACAGAAATACTGTTTCTCTTTTATAGGGAAGTTGAATTTTTCAACCTGAAAAGAGATCAAATCCTGTTTACAAATGTGCTAAAACCTTCTTTCACGGAGTGTTAAGCGCTTCTGAAAACAGAACTACTCAGAAATATATTTGTATTTAAAAGACAACAAAGCCTGAAAAGTTTTAACTTGAGGGTCCAGAATTCTGCTATTCTTAGAAGAAGTGCAAGTCTTGATCAAAGACAGGAACTGAAGGAGTCCCTGGTTCTCTATCTTTAGGAAGACAAGCAAGATGACAAAAGTAAAAAAAGCAGAGCAGCACAGACTCTCACCTTCCCTAACATGGAATGCTTTAAGGAAGCAAACAAGAAAAAATGTTCAAAATCATTATTCAGCATGTTTAAGGCTATCCTTACAACTACTACATTTAATAAAGGCTTTAACAAATAAAACCTTTTTTTTAAAAATCCCCTTGAATCAAGAGCTCTGTAACCAAAGCTTCTGCTCAAAAAGCATTTTTGACAATGTTCAAATGCTCACTTCTTCCTTGGGTTAAGAGTAGGCATACTAAAAAGATTTTTCAGTCATTCCTCTGAATTTCTGTTTGTCAGCTCAGTTCTGGACTTATGCTGACAACAGCAAAATCATTACATTTCTACCTAGTGTAGGTTCCAGCTGCAAACATCAAATGAATACTGATTTTCTTTTTACAACTCAGAAAGCTTTAACAGACACAGCAATAGTAATTCCTGGTAGATAAACCTGAATTTGGGAGCAAAAGGTACTGTTGTATTATCATTGTCAGTACTGCTGGAAATGAGAACTGGAAAAGAGCTGAGCAGGCAAGTGATTCACTGTACCCTCTTACCTGTGCATGCATCAGTTGAAATCATTTGGATGGCAACTAAAGTAAAATCTTTTTTGGAGAGTTCCTGCATCTCAAAAACATACCAAAATGATGCTGGACAGGCAGATCTATCTAGCAGAACAAATGAGAACTGGAAGTAGGTTGCAGACTAGATGAAGGCAGTTGTATTGACTGATTATCTCCACCCTAAAAAAAATTAAGTCACTCAAAACAGACCCAGAAATGCTGGTTGTACCAGTACTTCATAAACAAAAAAAAGTTTTGATTTCTTGTGGTTGGTAAAGAATGTCATGTCTGAATTCCTTCATAACCTTATCTCTGCTTCGTATCTAAAGAAACTCCCAAAATACTTTGTTTTTCGAGAGAAATTAAAAAAAAACCTCCTCAAGGATGCTCTTAATTGCTAGTCAACACTATCTCAGTGTTTTCTACTTAGTGAGGAAAACCAATGAAATTAAAGGTAACACATCTGAGCCTTTTAGCACAGGTCTGTAATTAATTTATCACACAACACTAGACAAAGAACATCTGATGATTCATGAAGGAACTGTGCATTTCTAGGAATAAGGCATCTGTCCTCTGCAGTGTTGCCAAGAGCAAAGTTAAGAGTTTTCTCCCAAGGCCAATTCATATAAATTTATATTCAAAACCCTCCCTTCTTCAGGCCTTCTCTACTCATCCTTTCCAACACAACTAATATTACTTGATGCAAAACTCTACAATTGAGGTCAACCTGACATAGTGGGGGAATCAAGCCCTTCTCTAAGGAACTGCTCTAAGTTCTGCTACTTAATCAAACAAGCCACAGTTAACTAAGAAGATGTTTGGGTGGCTCATTTATCTTAAGTGTCTCCTGGTTAATCAGGACTCATTGGATCTATTTCTAACTCAACTGCTGACTTTGTAGATAATTCTGAACAAGTTTAAAATTAGCAATGACTGGGTCTCCCGATAGGTGCTGCAAGGTTTTGTTAATTTAAACACTTGAAACATGCACTTACAATTTAGCAGAATTTTCCTCTGTAGCCCTGTGTTTAATTCTAATAAACTTAAAATAATAGATTGGAAAGCAATTAACTTAATTTTATTTTCGATAAAGGACAAATCAATTTTCTATGGAATGAAAAGATGTTACATATATTATTTGAGTTGAACAACATTAATTTTAGAGGATAAGAGGTTCATCAAGTATAATTTCTTGATTGGCCCGGGTTGACAACCCTGCTCAGCCTGCAGGACCTCTGTCTGACATCTCTGGGACATTGCACTGAATGTTCTTAAAATCAAATTAAAGAAACCACCAACTAGAAGCACCCCAAAACTCGTATTTCCTCCCAGCCAAAGACACCATTTAATGGAACTGCAGGAAGAGTTATGGAAATGTTTTAGGCAGTGCAGCTCCACTGTGTACCAGCCCTCCACAGGCTTTTTATGCAACTCCTCGGGGATGCGTGTTCTTTTGTACCATCTGCTCTGGGCTCCAGAGAGGAGCTAAACAAGAACTGTTTGGTTCTGAGATTCATCTAGCTCCTTTAGGAAACACAGAAGAAGAAAAATCAGAAAGCTTATGCTGAGATTACAGAGGGAAAAGTGAAATATAGGTGGGTGGGGGAATAAGGATACATATGCTTGAAAACCTTGTAGCTTTACTGATTTAAAAAGGAACGTAATTGTTGTTAATGACATGACATCAACTTGCTGGAACAAAATATGTGAAATGTCCCCTGATGTCAAATAACCAAATTGCTATTTAGTCACACAAGCTTTGTTTTTGGAGCAACTGTGCAACTTCACTTCTCATTCATATCAGTTACATTTAAAGGTACTGAGTCATCCAAATAACGACACAAAATTCATATACATTTTTATCGCTCTTATTTTAAAGCTTTAGACCAATCTATGAAGTTGAACTTCAGACAGAATTTTGAAATAAAATAAAGAGTATGCATGCAAAACTCTGCAAATTACTTCCCCAGTATTCATCTACTGCTCTTCAACACATATGCTGAGATACTAGAATGGAAGACATACTTTCATTATTAAAATGTTGGGAAAATAATAGTGAAAATGTACCATAATCTTTATATAAAGTGATATCTCCATGACTGAAACACTGTCCAGAAGTGAAACAAGATGGGACTTGCTCTGTACCACTGCTCCAACCAGCACCTGGCTGACCCCTCTGCAGGGATGTGTTTTACATGAAAAGATGCTGTTTTCTGCTTTATGCCCACGTTTCTGCATCAGTGTAACTGACTGTTGGTTTAACAGTCTCATGGATCTGGAGTTTTTATATTAGTTTATTGCTCATAAGCACAGTTTGGGGCTGCATCAGCCGTAAATGATGGGTACAATGTTCTTTTAACATGGGTACAGGGTTCCCATCCACCCAAACAGTGATTGAGGTTTAAAGATTGTTTTATCTCACTATGAGAGTATGGCACAGCCCAGGGAGGAAGACAAAATAAGGAAGCTCCCTCTGTATTCTTCTGTCACTGATCTGTACAACACAAGTGGCTCAATACACATTGTGCTAAATTCAGCCATATATATATCTCCCTATTTGCACTGCATTTGTCACTCTACCCATTCAAATAAAGAATAGGATAGTGCTATGATAATAACCACATATTTGTCACCAAAATATAGTGAAGATTTCAATGGCTGAAAAGAACAGCCTCTATTGTTGTTTTCAGCACAAGCCTATGACCTTCAACAGCGTCAGCAGAGCCAGGATGAGAGTTTGGCCACACGATAATATTCCAAACAACACAGTAATATTTTCCTAAGCAAAGTTTATTTACCCATAAATTTAGTCTCTTTCCTACTTGTGGGAATAATCCATGGGCTTCACTGAATCTGCTTTTCTGAGGATGTGACAGTAGGACCAAGTCTTAGAGCTCCAGCTCTTCTCCATCAGCAGCCCAGGGCGATGACTGCAGGGCCAGCAATAGGCTGAGAATGAATGAGAAATGTCCTTTGTCTATTCCCTACATACTGGAAAAGAACTTGAACACAGATGTTCCCAAGAAAAATCTCCAGTTTGGGATTTAGCTGTTACTGTCCCAAGAACGACAGAAGTATTCCAATATTTAGTGGTCTCTGACAGTGGCAACACCTGAACACACTGGCATTATTGCAAGTTGCTTGGAAAAAAATTAATTATCCTTCTAATAAAAAATTAAATTGCAATTACCAGACGTTTTCATTTAAGGAACCTACTGCTCCTATTTGCAGTAAGATTGTGAGAATTTAAATTGTAATCTTTCGGATGCTCTCACAGATGTCAAAACAACCCTTCACTGTTCAAATTCTCACAAAATCTACGAACACCATCAGCTTCAGGTCCCATCCAGAATCCCTGAAACTACTATCTTGTTTATGTTCCCACCATGAAGAAGGTATTTCCTCTCAAAAGCACCAAAACCTGATTCAGGGAAAATGAAGCAAAATATACAAATGAAACCCGGCTCATTATTTCTCCAAGTGTCAGTTCAGTAGCTGTTGCTTATTCTCCACTGGAACTTCAAGCAGTAGATATTGGATAGGAAAAAAAACAAATAAGCTTTTATACAGAAAGGCCTCCAAAAGCCTGGAAAACTTGACCAGCAGCCACTCAGAAAATCTGAGTATTGAAAATCCCAAATTATCTGACACTAAAGACAAATAATCCCTCTATATATTCAGACAGGTTTTAGCACCACAGGAGGTGCCAGACGTAATATCCCGGACACAGGATTTTGGACAAGGAAATTCCTAGTCTGTGAGGAATTTCAAGATGCTGACTTCTGGAGGGTCCAAGATGGAGTGAACGTAAGTAATAAACAAAGTTCAAAAGTACAAAAGTACAAAACCGAAACGAGTTATATAAATTTTGTTGAAAATGCTTCATTTGAGCTGTTGACATTCTTAATTTCAACATACTGCTTCTGAAACTGAACTGTTCACTTTGCATGCATCTAATGAAGAAAATAAAAGGTCACCATTAGAATGCTATTTTAATAATTTAGATTTTGACAAAATGCCAAATTTCCTCCTGGGCTTTTGTGTTCATTGACGCTGATGATGTACTTCAAATATCTACTGCATATTCTAATGTTCTCAAAATTTATCTTTTTCACCTATAATTTTGGGCATGACAATTGCATGTTTTAGTTGTTTATTCAACTTTACGACCGGGAACAAAGTCGGTATTTATTCATAGCTGCATTTCTTCCTCCTATAAATCCATATGATGTCGGTCATAGTCCGGTCCGAACTTGTCACTATTCCTTTGTCTCACGAATTCTTTAATTTGGATTAATGCTAAGCATTGCTGCCAGCACAGAGGATGGTAATGACGTAGTTAATGTACACGGAAAACAGAATTCAGGCAAAGAAGGAAGTTTTACTGGTCTGTCTGTTTCCAGTTTATCACATTATCAAGCTGTTAAAGGTTGCCCTAAGCAGTAGATACTGTAGTTCTAATTTAATCAGTAGAAACATTATCGCATGACTTCTCTTGCTCCCATCACTTATATGATAAAAATAAGACCAAAAAAAAGTACAAAGAAAGGGAAAAAAAATCACTATGTAGAGGTGGGCCAAGGAGGAGTTGAAAAGAGACTGAAGAGGAAGAAATTATATTAATGAATATAAATTATTAAAGGTCAATGGCAGTCCCAACAAATGCTAGTAACGTGCCCTGGGGGGAAAGAAGCAAGAGGATTTGTTTGAGGCAAAACTGGTGTGCAAGAGAATCCCAGCTGAGTGAAGTCACCATTCCTAGTGACTCTGAAGTTTTGGTCAAAAGTTGGTCAGATGTGTCACAAAAGGAAACAATATCGCTCTGGTGACAATGAAGGCTCCAATCCTTAGGTCAAATCATTGTCCTGAAGAGAGGAAACACTGTGAAACCTGTGCTTCTGGACTGGGACTCAGAATTTGAAAGAAAGCATTTTAAATGCTTTATAAGAAGAAGCAATAAACTGGTGTCACGCTAGTTGAATCATAGGAAAATCACTAAGATGAGGAAACTGTAATCACTATAATTAGGTGAATGCTTAATTAGTGCACTTCATGAATAACAAGGCATGTTTGCAATAGCAGCCTAAGGCAAAGGATATCTCCTGACAGGAGGGCGGCCACTGCTCACCGATGCACGGATGGCCACGTGATATGAGACAAAACCCACAGAAAGGGCTTAGGTGAGCAACAGCTTCTCTCCCAACATTATTATTTTCCAGTCAGCTGCAGCACAGGAAGACCACCCTGTGATATGTTATCCAAAACTCAGAACAAAATGGTACCACCCTCCCCATGAGAGCTGAGCTCCGCCCTCACCTACAGCTGTGCGGGACTGCTGAGGTGCAACAACGGGCTGTGGCCAGGTGGAAATTCAAGGGCCAAATCATGGCACACAAAGTAGAATATAAGATCATGTAAACACAGCATGCACATGGTCTTCTGATAGAACTCTTCCCGTA
The DNA here is from genome assembly GCF_003984885.1 of Neopelma chrysocephalum. Taxonomy (NCBI): domain Eukaryota; kingdom Metazoa; phylum Chordata; class Aves; order Passeriformes; family Pipridae; genus Neopelma; species Neopelma chrysocephalum. The sequence continues at coordinate 1,015,094 of NW_020897734.1, forward strand.
ACCTTTATTGCACTGATGAGGCACAGTGTGACACGTGTGGTGTCTCTGTAGGTGTCAAAAGACTAATTACATCAATATGCTACGTTAACATGGTTTGTGATGGAAGGACTCCAAGAGATGAGAAGTAGCAATGTACACTTTGAGGAATCGGTTGCTGCGAATTGGACTCACACTTTCATTGTAGGAGCAATTTTATTTCATTTTGAGAAGATTTGGGAGTTAATGATGGAAAAGTAAAGACCTTTTTTGTGTTTGGTGAAAGGCAAAGTACGTACATTCCTGACCAGCAAAGCTGAAATGAGCTGAAGCATTGCTTTCTAGGTCAGCTGAAATGGACAGGCAAACTTAATTCTAGAATTAAGAACCGTAGCCCCCAAAACATACCAGTGACTGATTACAATGTAACCCAGTCTTTTATTTTTCAGGAACTGCCAAACTGAGAATGGGATACTATCATGCTCAAAACATTAAATCAGTTTTATCTCTCTCTGACAGCAAAAGTGTTCATTTGAGATTAAATGATTTTCTAAAGACAGACAAAAAACACCTACAAGAACAAAAGCTACAGTCACAGTTAGATTAAGAATTTCATTGTTTTCCTACCCACCAGAAATCTCCTGAACTTGATCATCTCACTAGCCCTTGACGATAGAAGAAAGGAAACACTTGTGATAAACTCACAGAAGCATAACATTCAGAAGTCTCCTGTGATTAAAAATTAGATTCATAACTAAATTTTGACCATTCACACCTCCCTTCCCTTACATATCATGTCCTTGGAAAAACTTTCCTGACCACCTTAAAGGAATTAGTCACTGTATGTGTAAACACTGAAGTAATTGAGAGTACCGAAAAATGAGCAGTGAAGGGACATACAAAGTTCACCTGCACTCTACTGAAGCCATGCCTCAAACACTGATTCAGCCTCATCCAGTGAAGGATTCCACAATTCCTGCCAGTCATTGCTATTCATTGCCTAGCAATGGAATAAAACCACACACACTTAGGAAAGGTTATGTTTAATATTTCGGTATATGCCCAACCAGTCAGAAATAATTAACTCATTTGCTCATCAATACTTGTCTGCTCTGAGCTCTATTTTAAACTTGTCTGCATTAGGACTTATTTTTAGTTCTGTTTTATTTCTGTGGAGAGTGTAAGAAGCAGAACATTTTATCTCCTTTCATAAAGGAGATATAAATCATCCCATTCTAAAAAGGTGGAGCACTTTTAGCTCTAGTTCTTTTGCAATCAATTTGATCTAGCCTAAAAAAGAGGCCTCATCCAGCTCCTAAGCTGGCTCTCCTTATCTAACTCAGAGCATCATAAATGTTCAGCAATTTGCTTGCAGTAAAAGAAATGAGGTTATTTTTCTACTCTAATTATTGCTTCTCTGTAGAAAATGGAAGGATTAATACAAAAAGGCAGGAGCTGCACTATTTCAAATAAAACCCACTTGCAAAGAGATCAGCTGTACTCACTCCCAGTCCCTGGAATTGGATGGGCTTTAAGATCCCTTCCAACCCAAACCATCCTATGATTCTTTAAATCTCTGATGTAGTTTGCTGCACCAGATCCCTCAGGGTCTGCTTTGCTCAAGGCCTTACACCCACGTGCTCCTGCCAATGTCCAAGGAACATCAGGAAATTACTCGGGACCTCCAAGATAGAGCTCCTTGCTGAGCTTGGAGCTGGAGAGTTTGAGACTGACCAATAAATATCAATCATGGTAGTTTCACAAGAGAATTTCATTCTCCATTGAGTGTGACTGGAATAATTAATCTGGCCTTCAGTGCTTTCAAAATGAGGTTAGTCAAGGCTCTGACTTATTGCCATCACCAGCAGAAAATCATCTCATGGCAGCTACTGCCTACATATAGATAAATTCTGAAATTTATATTTGTTTTTATTTTGACACTGATTGCACTTAACCATGCTAATTATCAGAATTACAATTTTTTTTCTACATAAAAGAAGACAAAGACTATCAAGATTTGTGGGAAGAAAATACTTCGGAAAGAGCAATAACTGTTTGATAGAATGCACAATTTTTTAAGAAAATAACTGAAGTAGAGGGCTCCCTTTATATAATTATAAAATTATTGTTGGTATGACTGATTTAATTTGAATAGCATTCCCTGGGGAAATATACTGTGCTATCAACTTGAAATGATTATGATTACTTGGCCTTCAGCAGTAGTGGGATAAAGTCAGCAGCAGAGCTGGATGGCAGTGTGCCCACAGCTACACCTAATGAAATGAAGCACATCTGTGGCTCTGACAGGAGGAAATACCAGGGAACGAGCTCATCTCAGAGCAACTCATTCCACGCCTGATGCCAGCAGTCTCCAAGCACCCACAGGCAATACCCCAAGGTCCTTACTCAGCTTTTACTCAGAATCGAGGGAATTTTGATCACAGTCTGAAAACCAAGAGGGGAAGACACTGTGTTAAAAAAATATTAATATAAAGGGTGGCCAACTCCTCACCTTCTTCAATTTGGCAGAAGATGCTGAGAGGGTTTTCTGTGAGCCTGGACAGCAAGAGCACGAGGTGACTGTCAGTAAATCATTTCTCCTAACAGAGATGGTCAAATATGAAAACTGATATTTTTATGATAGGTTAAATGGAGTGGAACTTCATCAGGCTGGCAATAACTACTTTGTTTCGAGCTGCTCTCTTCCTAAGATCAGCAGGCTAATTTCATACCCTGCAACATTTGTGGGAGAAGCCTTGGCAGTGTCTTGTTCTGACATAAAAGAGGGGAACAGGCTCAGAGAGCTGGTTCTTGGAGGACTTTTGCTCCAGTGAACAAGACCTCCGTGGCAACTCGGAGTATGGTTTTTAAATTGCATTGACAGCTTGCACAGTGTTTCTCTGCTGCTCTTGACTAACAATCTAGCAGGCAGATGAAAAGGCAAACCTCTGCCTTTGTCAGCTTTGCTGGCACTGAGCTGTGGGAGATCAAAGCAGGCGCTTAGAAGGAAAGGGAGTGAGGATGTAGCCAAATGGTGGTTTGAGACAAAGGAGCAGCCGCTTGAGGTCATAGATGGAAGGAAAAAGCCTGATAGAAAAAGGAAAAAGGAATCCCTAAACATATGTTGTGCAGGAATACACAATTTGCCACCCCTCTCCATGGAGACTAAGCCAGACTCTGCTTTCACAATTCATTTGGCCTCCAAGAGGGAAGAGCTGCCTGTCCAGGGGCTCTGAACCATCAGTGCCCTTGATTTTGTTAGTGGCAGCAAACTGGAGAGCACCATGGCTTCCCTGGCGACTGCTGTCTCTGTAAAAAGCCAGTTCCTCAGAGGAAAAGGTTATAATGCTAGAAAAAGTAAATGGCTTGCTTTCCATGTAAAAGCAGAATAGCGCTCTGACCACAACAAGCAGATTTTCCTCCTTCTACGCAAGGCAGAAGAGGTCTGTGCAAAAATAATCCCCTCTGTCATAGGATAAAAGCTATACATAGTCTAAGAATGACTTAAGCCTTCCTGGGGACCTTATCCTGGAACATAAAATGGTGTATTCAACTTGTGCTGGACCTGTGCAGCAGACAGTTTCCCTGGGGCTCCCAGGAAGCACCCAGGCCCAATGCATTAGCTGCCTATTGTTCAGCTTTTTCATTTTCTGCAGTCTGGTTCCCAGTTATCCTCTCCTGGAATGAGGTGCTGCTAAGGGACACAATGCAAAGCACAAAACATAATTGGGATGGGTAGAGCAATCCGATTAAAATGAAAAATCTGCCTCGAGCGGGAGCAGAAGCCAAGAAATGAAGGAAATTATAAAAAAGGTGAAAACCTAAATAATTCTCATAAAATCATTTTGATTTTTCTGTAATCCCCTGATTCCAATAGTACCAAAACAAGAAAAGCAGCTTTTGCAATATTCTTCTGATTTGAAAGGAGGCAAAACCAAAGTAATATTAATAATAAACATTTTACTAACTTGACAGAGGCCCATATATGTTTCTGAGAACACACAAAACCACCAGATAAAATATACCATCTGTCCTCAAGTTCTGCAAAAGCTGGTGCCAGCAGTTCAGGCAAAGGTGGGTGTACAGTACTCATTGGCAAGGAAACTCTTCAGGGAAGACTGAAAAAAGAATGTTTTATTGGAGGTAATGAGAAGTATGAAGCAGCAAGTATTTCTTTTCCAGGAGAAAGGAATAATGAAAAAAAGCTCTGAAGGCAGAAGCTGGCAAAGAATTAAGTAGGAAGGATCAGAATTTCTACAGGAAAGTTCTTATCTATAGCTAATATAAATATTAAATCTGTTAAAGTAAAAAACTACAGTACTAAAGGAATTCACCCCAGTGTGACATTTGAGGCCTCTGAGCCTCAGCCTGCCCATTGTGCACGTGCAGACCAAGCACAGGCCCAAGTTCTCTGCGTGTCCTGTGCTCCCCGTAGCCCTTTGCAGCACCAAGGACACAAACATGGCTCCCAGAAGGGCACAAAGGGCATTTCACAGCACAGGCACAGTGCCCTGCATGGCTTAGCCTACTGCAGAAATGACAGGAACGTCTTGAAGTGTGGGTGGGTGGAAACCCAACACCCTTTACTCTTCAGGGACATTTTGATGGTGTGTTTTCTTGACTTGTCAAATTGGGGTGTTTTGACTGTGGCTGCTTGCACAAATTCCACAGGTTAAAGAACTGTGAAACAAGCTGTGCCAAAACCCCCTTCTGAATAGGGCACATCAGCTGCCCTCCTCTGTACAGATAATGCTGCTGCCTGGGACAACACCTTGCTGCATTCAGGTGAATTTGCCTTACCCAGCATTCCTCTTTGCCATATAAATCAAAAATTTCAAAGGATCTTCTGAGTTTGTATTTTCTTTGCTACAGAGACATTCTGGAAGATTTTTTGTTGAAACACTAGCTGCTCTTGTTTGGAGGTAAATAGAACCCTTAATGCAATATTAGACTGATTTAGGTATCTTTAGACTGACTTATCTTGATGTAGCACCATTTCTTCTAGACTTTGTCTTCAAAAATTCCTCTCGCAGGAATTTATTTTATTTTAAATGAAGTAATAACTTTGCTATGAAGGAAATAAATGCAGCTACTTTTCTTATTATAAACTGTTTTCAACTCAAAATTTAAGGACATATTTGTAAAGGCTTATACACTTAGGAGGTGAAAGCTTGGCTAAAATATAAAATCCTTTTAAGCAGCTTGGCTTTCATAGCATGCTACAAATTCATGAAGAAAGGAATACAGGAGGATTGTAAAATTTCATGCCTGACACTTGCATGTTATCTTTGGGAATCCAGCCTGAATAAAGCAGGTATAAAAGGAAAATATAAGCTCCAGTGTAATGTTATAAATCAGAAATTCTGGACTGAAGCAAACCAAGATCAATAAGACAGGTCTCTCAGCATTTGACGTGTGTCCAGGTAAACACAAATTAATTATTTCAGATGTTGTATTTATTCTGAAGAACACAATTTGGGATTAAAAATAAATTCAGTAGTACATATATGCTGATCAGTAACATTCATATGCATGGCTAGATACAGACATAGTAACTTGAAAGGATAATTAAGATTTAGCATCTCTATTTATAGAACAAAACTGAAGCAGATTCATTGTCTTTAAATGTGAAGGCTGGAGTGAGCACAGGGTGATATTAGTTGCTAGTGAAAGAAGATATAACTCATTAAAAGATGTGTTCTTTTCAGTATAAAATAATATGTGAGATACAAGAAAAATGAAATGATAAAATGAAAAGACAGAAGCTACAATGTAGGAAGTGAAGAACAAAAAATATGTTCTAAGCCACTGGGACATGTATTTTTGCTAAAGAAGTAAAAGAAAAGGACTGAAGAGATAAAAAAATCTATAGAGACTCAAGACAAAAATGCAGGAGTTCTGGTAATACAAGTGTTTTCTCTTTAAATGAATACTTGCAATACAACTATGAGCCACTTTTTCGTTGCAAAACAATCCAACAGTTACCATTATTTCAGAGCTGTTAAGGCAGTCTGTAATGTTCAGGGAAGTTCACTTTTTACTACTGATAACTAAGGATATTTAAATGAACACATAGTTCTGAGAGACTAACAGCTATTCCAAAGGAAAGGTGTAAAGAAATGTAATTCTCAATTTTCTCAATTCCTTATTGTAATATTAATAATCAGATAAAGTAAAGTTAAATGATTCAATGAGTCAATTTACATTTCAAAACATTAAAGTTGTAAAGCAGAGCTTTTTGGATCTGATATTGGGATTAGCTCTTTGAAATACCCCTGGAGAAAACTTGTAGGCAATTTTGTTTTTGTCAGTACGATACATTCACATCCAGTTTTCTATAGAACAGTCACAAAAAGAAGTGGCAAAAATATTTCAAGACATTTCAGAATGGAAAGATTAGACTGCTTTCTACTTTTAATTGATTTACAAAGAGCTGTATAATGCCAGTGGAAACTCTCTCTTACCGCTTCCTCACAGCATTTCAACTGTGCTTCACCACTTTGAATTCTCTTTTCAAGAAGAGGGCTGCTGCCAGGCTTGCATAAAGTGTTAAACACTCTCTACTCTCTGACAATTCAGTCTCTCTTCAGAGAAGTTTCCTTCTCTTCTTCAAATATGAGTGGTTTTTGCATAGCACAGAAATTCCATTTGGATTTGTTGCCTCTTGGTCACAAACTTGATACGAATATCAATGATCAGCAAGAATTAAAGTGCTGGGTTTATGTGCCAAGGTTAATAAGGATGCTTTTAACATGAACTTGCAGTTGGGGAGGGAAAGGTGGGCAGACCAAGCTATCACTGATTTTTAATACTTGATAAAAGAGACAGGTAGCCTTCAGGTTAGATGTAATTCAGGGAAAACACATTCAATGTGGCTATAAAGTGATGCATCAACAGCAATTTTGTCGTTTAGATGCAAAATGCAAAAAAGAATTGAAGCACACTGTTAATATTCCTTGCTTTAGTGAGCTGACCTTCTGCATACTGGTGATACAGTTCATACATGGAAAAAAGATGCATGGAAATTGAATCAGTCAACGCTGCTGGAATGAGGAAGGTTTTGCTGACTCCAAACTACAGACACTGACAAGAAACTGCAATGGGAAATTTGTTCCAGCCTTTCATCTAACCATGAAGCAACTGCATTTAAGAACATTATGATAAGGTGAAAGCAAAATAAGAGACATTGTATAAAATGTAAATAAAACTGAAAACCAGAGATACGAGGGATAAAAATATGCAAAATGTGAATCTCGAGATTTTTTTGAAGTCTTCTTTTGGACATATCATATTGATAGGATGGCTTGATTTTTTTGCATTTCTTTGATGGCTTTCCAGGCAAGCTACCATTTTACAGCATCTGAAGTTGTATCATCATCACACACCACAATAAATGCTGTTCCTGCATGTACAATGAGACTGCATTGCAGAATGAATGAAAACAGACCTTGTGTTTCTCTTCTTACGAAAATTAAACATCAGGAAAGCTAAAAATGATTTTATATCATTGTCAATTTTTTTCCTTTTTTTTAAGGGACTTGGAAAACTCACCAATGGCAATTTGAATGACTTTTATGCCTTTTATATCATAGTGGCCATCAACAGCAATGTACTTGATCTAAAAATCTGAATGCTGAAAGTGGTTTTTCCCTTCTTTTCTCTTTTTAGTACCTTCCTTTATCAAGAAAGGATACAAGTTTAAATACAGCCAGATTGTTCTCTGCCCTTTCATTGGAATAGACTCCTGGTTCAGAAATTTATTTTTTTTTTTAGGATCAATGTGCCTCTGTGGAAAATTTCCATTGGTGTTTTAGGCTCTGCAAACTTAGCAAATAGTGTGATGCAGATTTTCCAGTATCTGAGATGCCCTGTTTGTGAAAAAAGGACAAGTTCTAATTTTCAGATAGCTCAGCTTTCCAAAGTTCTGTGACACACCATGCAAACATGATTTTAAGACCTCCACAATTAGCAAACTGGCAGCCAGCTCCTTTTGCAAACACAGAGCTCAAGCAAAGTGTTTCACTTCATGGCTAGAAGTGAAATCTCCTGAGCTGAAGCAATTTGAGACACTGAACTACTTGGAAGGAGCTTGCAAGCCCTGCTTAGCACCTAAAATAACAATAGCAATCACTATTATCGAGGATAGTTGTATGTGATGCTTTCCAACTTCAGGAGACTCAAGAAACCCCATTCATTACAGTTCTATGTTTTTCTCTCCCTAGCTACTGGTGACTGTGTAAATTATCATTCTACAGCACACACTGGACCTGTATGGTTGATTCAAGAAGAGGAAGAATAATTAAATTTTCATGTTGTGGCATCTTTGTTTATATTTAATGCATAACCTGGCTTTTTATGGGCTGGAGGTTACAAAGCAATAGTCTGAAGGGGAAGTAGGTGTTTCACCTGGCTCTCACTAGAACAGGTTTTCCTGGTAGAGACATCAGTACCCAGATGTATGATGTGGTATGTTGATAAGGAAGCTGGTGAGCAAACTTGGGAGGAAAAAAGCAACCATCAAACATACAGATGGACAACAGAAAACATTAGGAACTGCTGCAAGTAAGAGACATGGAATAAGCCCAGATGACCAGGCACTGAACAGGAGGATATAACTGGGGCACCACTGAGTGATGGCCCTGTCAGAATGTATTTGGCACAGAACTGGGCTACCCATTTCTGAGCAGACAGAGGGTGTCTTCACTGTATTATTGAATCATATTACAATAACAGTTTAATAAAATTATAATCACAAATGATGCCTACATGTACAAATGGAGGTAGAGATTAAAAGTTAAATTGAGTTTATTGCAACAGTACAAAAACCTGAGAATATAAAGGTCTGCAAACTGACAGCAGAATAATTCACAAGAGTTGTCATATCAAGAAAGGGCACCACAGAAATGCATGTGGTATAGCTGTGGGCAACCTGAACAGGAAATTCAGGATTTTAGTGAAGCAGAAAGGTTAGAGAAACTGAGAAATCAGTGCTTCCACTGGCATAGCAGGGATTTACACATTTAACTTTTATTAATGCTAATGGGATTTGTGTCCATCACTACTCCTTACATCAAGAGAAGAAGTAACAGCTGGGTCTATCTTGTTTAGAAAAGGAGGGGATTAGCTGTATGTTCCTGCCTCCCAGTACAAGACTTACAAGCCTCACAGCTTGGGAAATTTTTTACTGTGTAGCAGCTATAAAAGTATGGAGATCACTGCTTCAGAAACAGTCCATGGGAAATTACAAACGGCAAATGGCAACTTTAGAGGCCTGGGGTATCCATGGGAAGAATACACATTTCCAGAGACAACAGGAAGAGGAAATGCTCATTTCTCAGAAGAGTGAGGCAGTAACCACCACCCCAGGGTATAACTGAGAGCTGCAGACCCCATACTGGGAATAGTTCCCTGCACTCACCCACTCACCCAGCCAGGCAAGCAGTGTCCTGGTAGGACACCAGCAAGAACTCAACTGGTCAGACACAGCTGTGGGAGTTGTATTTCAGTAGATGTTCAAACCCCTTTGGGCTGCTATACTAGCACAGAGGGGATTTAAAATTGCTTTGAATCCCTTCATGTGTAGGAAGTAGACCAGCTCAGAGAAAAGGGTATTTGAGTGATGCAGGAACACATTGCCATTAGCAGCTCATAGTGGTTGAACCCCAGCTGGCTACTTAAAACCACACAACCACTCACTCACCAGTCACTAAGAAGAAAATTTAGTCTATCCCAGACAAAACCAGGACACAGTCCTAGACCTCCATGCCATGGCCTTGAGGAACCCTGCACTGAAATTGCCTTAGAAGCACCTTTGCTTCAAAGGAAAGAGAGAATGTTCTGACCAATGCACCAGCACAGGATTTATCCTGTATAAAATGTACCCATTGAGGTTATTTACATTAAGCCAAATGCACCATTAAATATAGAATATTGCTGCTCCTGACACTTCCAACTTAGTGAAAGTGTTTTCTTGTCCCTTGACAAAATGTTGCCTCTTTCATGCAAAACACAATTTAAAACAGTATTTGACATTTTCCAGGAAACATTCTTTGCACTTTAGAAAGGTTCAAGTTAGGACATCATTCCACCCTCCGGTAGAAAGAGAAATACTTGCTGTTTTCACGCTGTTATGGAAACCAGAACTGCCAAAATTTGCACTTTGGCCTAACTCTTTGGCCCAGCATCTAACTCAGCTAGAAAATGAGATCAGACATAGGCACCTGTTTCCAGTCCTCACACAGGACAGCAAGTGTTTTTCTGGCCAGAATTGTTTTACCTATTGCTTACTGTTTGCATCCACTAGCACCACATGTTTCACCCACCTTTTCAGAAGGCATTGTTTACATTTTTGTGGTGACTGCTCTGCACAAATATAATTAAACTAAATTTAATTAAGCGGGCTCCTCTCATCAGTGTTCTTTCAGTGCTTTTACATCTTAGTACACACTAGGTGAATTCATATTAAGAGCGAGAGAAGAGCTATGAATTCACAGCTCCACTTGTTTGGAATGCAGCAGCTTCTCTGTCAGGACCAAGCTGCAATGATATTGTGTGGCCCCATCCCACAGCAATGACCTCAGTGGCTTTACCTGAATCAATTGGGCAGAAGGTGGAACATATGCAAGGATGGCCCAATGTTGGAATGAAAATCCTTCACTAGGCATCATCAAAATACTATTACTTCAGCTAGCAAAGATTCCCAGACTGTTCAGAAAAGATGGGACCAAAAGGATTGGGTGGAGGGAACTTTGCCTTTCCTGCCTGCCTTGAATAAGAGACAGAAATGAAGTGCCTTGTCTGGAACTGCTCCCACAGTGGGGAAAAACCTCCATTACTGTGAAAACTAGATCAAGGCGTATCTTTGAATACTCTCCATGCAAAGAAGAAGATCCAGATACAGAGACCCATTCCTATTTGCACCAAATCCTCTCTTCTCTTTACATATCGAGGAACACAAACAGTGGAATGAAGAGGATCATTCAAGAGTTGCAAATGCAGAAATTTATATAGTCCTGAAATAACATTTTTACACTTGTTCCTCATATATCTGCAAAAACAGTATGTGTATTTATTAATGATAACAACAGAAGAACAAAAGAGAAAAGATGCTGTTTCCAGCTCCAAATTCTTTTATTCCCCTCCAGCTCTCTTTGATATTCACACAGAGCTCCTGCTACATTTAAATCTCCATGCACAAACTGCGAGCCACCTCTTCATGTTTTCTGAGGATAGTTAAGGAATATTAACAACTGCTCTTTGTTTGCACTAGTGTGAGATGTATGAAGGCACTGGCACTCATTTATTAAAAGACATTAAGAAATGCACACAAACTCTGCAAATGTTTGAAATGCAAACTTCAATTAAGAACTAGATTTCATGTTTTAAACAGCTTGAACTAAAAGTCAAAATTCAAGACCAGTGAGATGTTGAGGGTCTGGATCCCAGTTCTGTAGAATGAACCACCTTGCAGTAACAAAGTAGCTGCAGGCAAGAAAAAAAATCTATCATGTGATTTTCTCTTATTTTAATGTACACAGGTCATCTTTAGCTAAACAACTTCACTGAAATCAATGGGGTTCCTCTGGTTCTGGGCTATAAACATCAGAAATAGTTGGTATGCCTTATTTGACCAGAAGTAGGACTGGAATGCTGCCCACCGACTATATTCTAGAAGTGGAAGTAAGTGTTCTATGCTTTTCTGAATCTGTAGAAATTCAAAATAGTTTATAGTATTCTGCAGGACTCTGCAACATGCAAACAACTGCAAGGAATAGCAGTTGCTGATTTATCTGCAGTTCTTAACACTCCATTGTTAGAATAACGAGTGAGAACTATAATATAATAAAGAATTTATGGATTTCAGTTTTAAGTACTAATAGTTATAAGACCTCTCAAAAACTGACATAACTTTCAAAGCAAATATGCATGGGCAGACTCAGCTTGTATAACTCAGTGTAGATCCTCCACTAACTACTGGAGAAGCCCTTGAAGGAATCAACAGGAATTCTAAGAATGAACAACCCACGACTAAATGAAATTGTGCACTATGATTTTGCAGACCTGCAAGCCTGGATCCATTAAACAAAGGAGAGGGTATATCTGGAGCAAAGCACAGCTGATCAGATGGATGAAGTAGATGATATTTCTCTCTTCCAGGAAGTAAATGTTAATTTCTGTGTCCACCTTGGCTCAGGTATTTTCTCACTGAAGCTGGGGCCCATGCCTCAAGATACAGTCAGCTACATTTGCAGATTTGAGAAATCAACAGAATGTATTTTGGAATGTGCAGAAAGGAATTTTACTGCACACACCACCCTCTTACCTATTAGTAAATCAACATTTTATCACAGCAAGTTTATTTTTTAAAAACTACATTTATTCCACAAAATTTCAAAACTTAAATTATATAATTCAGTGAAATTATTTCAAGCTTTTAAATAGCAACCTAATTAGTTTAGCTTAGATTTGGAAATCAGAACTTCAATTAATATTCACATTTTCAGATCTTAATTTCTGCTAAACTGCATTACTTCAGTTAATAGCTTTTCCTTCCTGCAGTATACAGCTTAACATCCCTAAACATTTCTGTATCAATTACTAAATCTAAATTAAATGTTTATTGGAGTTATTTACTTCCCAGCATTCTCAAGCATGGCCACAGTCCATGACTCACAAGCTAAGTTTTGAAGGTTTCTTATGGTACAATGACTATTAATTATATGTAAAAGGTTTGAAAATGAATGAACAGTTTAAAAAGAGTTTGGATACAACTTAATTTTACCTATCAGCAGCAGAACAACTCTGATGAGGAAACGTGTACTGAAGATAAATTGCACTGATGTTGCTGTCAATTGAAAATGGAGAACATGTGGCAGGAAAATTATTCTAATGAATTTCTTCTACAAGCCAAGCTCAGATGTAAGAAAATTAAAGGCAAAGAGTAACCAAAACTGATCATTTCATACAGTACAACCCCTGTCAGCAATGTGGTCAGTTTAATTCAAGACATGTGTACATACTTGATCCTTTGAAATTATTTCTCCCTTACTGGGTTTACACTGGGGTTTAAATCATTTCCAGTAACTAAGAAGTCTCCCTTCCCTGCATAAAGACAAAGGGTTATGAGGAGCTTCAGTGCAGTGCAAGGCAAGGCAAAGGTGGCTGAGTTTTAGTTCCATTATTACACATAATGTTTTACAGAGATGAACAAGGATCACAATAACATATGGTAAAGAACTAATACTTTCTGCCTCAGGTGGGTAAGTTGCATATAAATCACCAGGATGTTCAATTCATATTCATTTTTACTGTATTTGATATCAACTTCTACCAGCAGAACCATTTTTACCACTGGTTTGGACCTCATCCTGCTAAGTACTAATGTTTGCTGTAGTGGGGTATAGAAATCTCACATTCCTCACCAGACTTCAGTAAAGGACTCATAGTTTGAAGACAAGAGCATTTATTATTTACTTTTTAACATCTTTCCTTGTGCATCATGCCCTACTGAATGTGGCAATGCCTGGGATGATTGACATAAGCCACCAATACCGACGGGGCAAAATACAGTGAACATACCATTGCAAAACTGCAATTTTGAAGGCTAACCTTCAATTTCAGGAAAACATTTTCCAATAACAAAGTCATTACTGCAGGTTATATTTTTTACAAGCTGAAATTCCTACATTAAATTAAAGAATTGCCCATGACTGACAGCTATATTCGGAGTCATAGGACATATTTCCTGTTTCTCCATGCTCTAAATTTCCAGACTATCTTAACACTTTAATACCACCCCATGTAAATTTTCAAGGTTTTAAACATTGCAATATTTGTTTTCCAGATGAAGTAGGGAGCAAATATACTGACATGTTTTTCAACCCGTGCCATTTCAGCCCAGAGCTAATTCATATCATTGCTTTCAGGTTTAGTGGAGCTTAACTGGGGTAACACAGACAAGATCACTCCAGGGGTTGCTTAGCAAGTGCTACATTTACACTGATGGTTGTAACTATGGGATTCCTGGTCAGTGTGTGCTCTGGCAATTTAACCCAGTGTTTCTGTTTGGTGCTCAGCACCATGGCAAGGGGCTCTCTAGTGCAAGTGGACTCAGGAAGGACCAGCAACTCAGCCCAGATGCACTAACGGGGCACCAGAGCACAAAGCAGCCAGTGTGAAATGGGCAGCCTGCAGTCCTATTGGGTATCTAGACCTAAAAGTTTTCTTGCCACTGTCCCCATTAAAAGTCCTTTATACTGGCCCCAGAAATATTCACCCTGAGCCCAGAGAACCCGCTGAATATCAGGACCTGAGCTGAGTTCTCAACCCAGCCCTCAGGGCAGTCCTCACACACAAACATTTTCTAGCTCCTCCTGCACCTCTCCAAGGCAGCCCACTGATGAAGGGACTCAACTCAGTCATTTGATTTGCTCCTTCAGGTGACCACCTAACCTTTATTTTGTTTCAACAGGTTGAATCAATCAATCAAACCTTGGCAGAGCAACAAAAAGCGGCACAAGTGTTAATTAAACTTTGTTATTTTCAGTATAGAATTCGGCTTGAAGGAACCCAGCCTTTTAAAGCAACTGAAAAGTTCAAAAAGCAATAAATTCAAAAAGCCTCTCTTGCTACATTGTTAAAGACTGATATGAATTGCATACCTAAAATAATCAAGGAAGGGGACTTTCATCTCCAAAACCTGAAATTAGCCCAGATCACCGCTTTTGTACTTGCAAGCTCAGTGAGGAAATAACCTGAGAGGAAGAGAAAGCTTCTGGAAAGGCTCTGCTGGCTGTGCTGACAGCAGTGGCTTGTCACCTGGGGGCCCCATGTCACAAATCTCAGTATTGCAAAGCAAAGCACAGGGCCTGAAAACAAGGGAGCAGGACAAATTCTTTCTGACAAGTTTATAAAGTTTTAAGGTGAAGGCCTTACCAGAATTTTCTGGAAATCTCCTCCAGGTTTACAATGTTGTTGAATATAACTGTATTCTCTTTGGAGATTTACTGTAGTGGGTTAATTGCATAGCTTAAGTTGAAATGACTGTAGGAGGATGTCAGAGAGAGACAAAAGTGAAAGGAAAATGAGATAGATTCCTTTAAGTTTTGGAGAAAGTCTGGATAAAAGCTGCAGGAGAGATCCAACAGGGAAGACTTCCTCAAAGAGCCATGCAGACATTTTCTGCAATTCAGCACAGAGGCCTAAAGAATGCACAACTGGCAGGTGTGTGGTAAAGACAACAGGAAAAATTCTTCAAAAGGAACGAAGTTCTGAGCAGTGAAAGGTGCTGAGCTACATTTGCAGGTGGCTGTTTAGGTTTTTTAGTGTTTCAGATCAGGCTCTGTGTACCTGGTCTCAAACAAAAACCCTGTGCTTTCCTGTAACTTTTCAAAACCAAAATGGAGAAGGAAAGTAATTCTAACAGTGTCTAAAAACAAAGCACTTGAAGCTATTGTAGTGCTAAGAAACACGTAAATATAGACAATTAGAACGACACTGCTATGGAAAAAATCAGAGACCATTAGAGAATTACCTACAGTTACTCCCATGACTCTCCTGATTGTAAAAGAAAATTAAACAATGTTGTATTTGAAGATTCACCCTGCAGTGATACAACTTTGATTAAAAGACTTCTATGGACACCAACAGTAATCTAGCTTCTCTTTCAATTGAAAACAATTAAGGACTTGATTGAAAATGGTATATTTTGTAAGTGGCCACCAATGCCTAAAACTTATCTAGATTTTTAAAAATTTTTCTGCTATGACACACTTAAAATGAGCATAAGCCACTGTGGCTTATGAGACATACTACAGAGGTTTAAAAAGACATAAAGAAAGCACAAAAATCATATGGTGTAAGCTCTGACACTATGAAAGAATTTGCAGAAAAACTGGTACCTTTAATCTTGGGAGACACTGCTCTGTTTTCAAATCAATAATAATGAGGATGAATATTTACTTGAATTTGATAGTCTAATGCATTATAAAGCAAAGTTAGAGAAGATGAGTCATCACTTGATCTTCAGTGGTGTGTTGGAAAATATTTCAATCTCCCTCCTTCAAGTATGAGTTCCAAAATTTACATGAGAAAAGATTCAACCAATCTCAAACACAAAGGAACATGCCCCAGGGTATCCAGAAGATTTTTATGCATCTACCCTGCACGAAGATTACAATCTATTAGAAGTTACTCTTGTACTTTAAGCATATTTACCGAGTTGAAATTTATAAGAATGGTAAAAAGAAGATGATAGAAAACGCTTAAACCCTGGATGGTTGAGGCATGCTTGTGCATGTTTCCAGTGTGCTAATCAGAGACTTGAAACATTTACAGTAGTTTCTTAAAACCAGAAAAATCTCATCTTACACAAAAGACATTTCTGCCATAAGACATTTGTCAAAGGCTTACCTAAAATAAAGATGTGAATACCAACTGTTTGACCAAAAATGCATTTTTAATCTAAAAGTACATTACAATAAAACAGCCAAAAAATTTCATTCATATGTTGATTCTTAAATACCTGATGTGAGGAAACAAAGTTACTGTAACTCTACTCAGCTACTTTCTGTGGAGAAAAAACCCACAATGTTGGCCTTTCAAATCACTGGGGGTTAAACCCAAGTCACTATAGACGAAGCCAGGTAAGAAAACCAGTTAGCAGAGACACAGTTGTCTGTGTAAAAGTGCCAGACTGGCCTCTAAGTTGAGTTGAACAGGCTGTACCTGCTCTGCAGTGAGGCTGGAGAGCCCTCTCAGGGACCCAAACCAGGAGAACAGAGAGCAGCAAAGTGGAGGGACCCCCAGCCCTGCTCTGCAGTGGTCACCGAAGGCACTTGTGGAGCGTATTTGCGAAGGAAAGCAGTAGAAATGTAACACTGATTGCACTGTTGCAAGAAACAGATAGTATTCTTCTGTTCAAGTGCTGGATGTTTGTGTTCTGGAGAAGCCGACCAGTGAAGATAATCAGCACTGAGCTACAGCTCCTGTTCAACTGAGCCAAAACTCCCCAGAGAGATGTCTCTGTTTCAAACTGGCAATAGGATGCAGTAAGGAAGTTGTTATCTACAATTAGAGATATTCCAAATCTGATAAGCTCTGCAAAGGTCCTGTTTGCTTCATTTACACTCCTAATGTGTTTGATCCATACTCTTGATCTGTGAGCAGATATTGGCACTAGGTAGAAATAATTCTCACTGGATTAAAGCACAGAACATTTGCCTCCCCTTGCCATCCAGGAGCATACATGAGATGCAGAGATTTGGTGCACCTATCAAAACTTGCAGAAACATGTGACAATCCGTTCCTGCATCGATAAAGTACATTAGGTCATTAGGTGCCTAAAATCAGATGGAGAACAACAGGAATGAGAGGAAAGAACAAGCTGCTGAAATGCTAAGCTTAGCTGACTCAGACAGGTTCCCTGGTAACAAAAGCAGTTACATTTATAAATATGCTGCAGCCCCCACAATATGGATTATTTCCCATTGCTTTTAAAAAATGACTTCTTTAAAAATAAAGATTAAAAAAAAAAAGGAACTTTTGCCAAGATATACAAAGAATTATTTTCTGCCCCTTTGCTCACACTGAATTATCCCAGGACTATTGACTCTGAGAAATGAATTGCTCACTGTGACTATAAAGGGAGTAAAATCTCCCCACTACCATTAAAATGAAGATATCCAGCTTCCACTCTCACCTTTAGGTTCCTTTTAAACGAAGCATTTCTAATAAAAATATTCTGCTTATTTAGTGCAGTATATAAAAAGGCAATAAAGTCCAAGGTTGTAGATGTTTTTACATAATTTTAACTTATAATATAATAAAAATACACAATACCTAAAGTACTGCTAAAAATGAACTTTCTTCCTCTCTACTTCAAGGTAAGTTTTAAGAACCCTATTCACATTTGGATAACTCTGCATTTATTTTAACTTCTTTATAAAATGGCTATCAGACTGAACCACATAACAATCTTACTTTTGTACAAAACCCAATCTATTTTTGATACCACTATTCTTTCATATCTGAGTCATATCAGTCACGACAGCTGTCAACATAAAGCTGTAACTCACTCTGAAGTCCTCAAATGTATATAAACTTTATTACTTGGTGGCTTAGATCCATACACTGGAACCCCAGTGAATAATAGATCTACGTTTTAGAGAATATGTTTTAGGGCTCAGAATCCAAGTACTAGTTACCTACCAAAGTAATGACAGAAATTAAGGAAAAGTTCTTACAAACATCAGTGATAGATCTAGTTTGCAGAATTCCCCAACATTGGACAAGATTTGGTTGGACAAGTTGCTGGGCCATCTTGTCTAGGTGGTGCTTTTGCCAAGAAAGGTTGGACCAGATGATCCTTAAGGTCCCTTCCAACCCAGGATTCTAAGATTCTATAATTCTGTGATGTGAATTCCAACAAGAATTATCAAGCCCCGTGTTAAAACAAAACAACAAAAGAAATACCCAAACCCAGAAGAATCTTATAAGTTAAATTTCTCCTTCAACTCCTATCTCTTTCTAAAATTAAAAGATTGGCAACAAAACACAAGAATCACCAAGTCAGATTCAAGCAACTTCGTTCCCCACCTACACAATCCTTTCCTATGGAAAAGAGATGCATCTGTTCAGTGCTTTCCCCTTCCACCTTGCACCCCAACTTTCCTCACTGCATCTCTCCCTCCTCTCTTCAATTCACTGAGCAAAGCAACAGCTCATGTCCCTGAGCAACAGCTCTCACTGATTACCCAGTGCTGCTGCTTTTCTGTTTTTTTTCACAGTTCCCTCAATCCAACTAATTCTATTTCTTCTCCCAGCTCAAATCCAACACCTGCCCATTCCCCACTTCACCATTCTGCACCATAAGGGTCTCTTTTGTCTTCACCCTTGCATATACCTATCCTCATGCTCCATGATCCTTGCAGTCTCTACTTTCTAATTCCAGCACTGCAAGGAGCTCCTGGGCTCCTTCCACTGCCTCTTCCCACTTGTGTTCCAGTCAGACTGGCATCAGCCTGCCTCTTCCACAGACGTGTTACTATAGAGGTCTCTGGTTCTGGAAAGGTGGGTGCTTTCTGCTGTCATTGCTGCCTGTGATCAGACATCTTTCCTGCACAGCACGACGACTGTGACAGGTGAGCCTGTACAGACACGGGAACTGAGGAGGCACCACAGGGAGCAGTTCCTGCTCATAATTACTGTGCAATCAGACCTTGTTTCTTGTTGTTCTTAAGTACACGGTGAAGTAAGAAGTGGTCTAAGCAACATGTAGGACACTCCAAACTGGGAGTAGCTAACTCCCAGGCACCAAAAGTTTTAGGATTCCAGGAAGATCCCAGAGCTGCACCCAGCTGAGTCTGCAGCACATACTTGGTGAGAGCAGCCAGAGCCCGTCAAGGAAACTCAGAACTGCCCAGTCTCTTGCTTATTAAAAAAAGAGCCTATCACGGTACATAGTTTCATTCAAATTAAATATTGCAACCTGAAACCAGGGATTTAAAGCTCTAAAATGGTTCTAAAGTTTTTTATCTAGTTGGATGGAAGAAATTTGCATATACAAGCCCTAATCTCGTGCTCTGGAGCAGAAGACCATATTGCAGAAGAGAAGGCAATTAAAAAGCGGGTTCCCAGAGCATTTTAAGAATTCTCCTGTTTGCACACTTCCATTTTAAAGCTGAGGTGTTTGACAGCAGCTCAAGGACATTCAGGGCCAGCAGCTCAGGCAGAGAGGGACTGGGCAGGGCAGAGCAGAGCAGGAGTTTGCTTGGCAGAGGCCAGCCCAGCATGATGGGAGCAGAGCTGAACAGCCAGACGTGGCTGCAGCTGGAGGAAGCCAGAGACTTTCCCAGCTTCATGCTTAGAGACAAGAGAGTTGCTTCAGCACAGGGCAAAGTGATTACACAGTCACAGGAGAGAGGTGGTGAAAGCTGAGCTGGGTGGGGAGTAGCCCAGCCTGCTGTGTCAAGGCTCACATGTGCAAGACCATTCTGTGTGGGGAAGCAGAAGGTCTGCAGACAAGTGGGAGCAAGAGACTCTGGCTTGAAGCCAGGGCTTTCAATTTGGAGGAACTCAGGGAAGGAGGGGGAGGCTGAGAGCACCTGCAGGAGCACTGCTGAGCAGCCTCACTCAAGGCAGGTAAGAAGCCTGCTCCTGAGGAGAAAGACTACTGGAAGATAGAGATGTTCATGCACCAGTTTCAGGAACAATGTGCAGCAGGACTCATACGAAAAAACAGCCTAAATTATAAGGCAAAAAGGCATCAGCACAGTAAGGGGAGGCCAGTGACTGCTCTACCCCATCAGGAGACTTGTGTGTCCTCACACTGAAGAAGCAGAGGCCCTGGATGCAGGAGCAAAGCACGTGGCAATGGAGAGAGACTGCAAATCAGTGGTTCAGATTCCAGGGTCATAAGGGTGGTTAAGCACTGGGAACAGGTTCCCCAGGGAAGTGTTGGAATCACTATCCCTGGAAGTGCTCAAAAACATGCAGATGTGGCACTTAGGGACACGGTTCAGTGGTAGATTTGGCAGTGTTGGGTTAACGGTTGGACTTGATGATCTTAGAGGTCTTTTCCAACCTCAATGATTCTGTGACTCCAAGGGAAACTAAAATGCATCAGTAGCATCTGCTGTCAGAGCAAAGCCAGGTTTTGTATTGTCTACACTCATTCAACTTTTCGTTTTCCTCTCCAAACACCAAACAGTCACTTCAGTGAGCTAACTGGCGGTGGTAAACATGAAAAAATTGCTACTTTGTACAGCAATTTGTCACAAACAGCTTGTAATTATTGCAGGAAGAACATGAAGACTGAGTGAGAACAGATTGAGTGAGAAAACACTGTAGATGGTTCAAAAGAAGTACCTGAGAAACTGACACAAAATATGACAAGCTGGAACAAATCATCACGACTTCTAAACTCCATCCATCTCATCAGTGAGCAGAAAGAATCATGGGAATGGTCCTGGCATGATCAGAACCTTTCACTCAGACTTGGTTTATTAAATATAAGACCAATATTTTATTAAAGTGCTACTGCTGTGAGACGCCCTCTAACAAAACCATTACTCTACTCCTTGGAGAAATTAGAAAAATCTTGCAAAATGTTCAATAAAATAGTCATATTTCTGAGAAATCTCCCATTCCCACCAAGTTACTAAAGCACTGTTGGTGTGGAGCAGCAGTCAAGTTTTGCATTCAGATGTTTTCACACTTTATAACTTGGTGCTTTAAGATTTATTCATCTTTTTGTTTTGTGTACGAGACTGCGAATTTTTTTAATATCTGTTTCGTGTACTAAGGAGGAAAACTGAAAGAACAGAAAAATTAAAAGACCTTCCATGGGAAAGGTTTTTGCTAGACTCTTCTCCTTTCAGAAATATTCTAGCAAAAATCCTCATTCTCTCAGGCACCAAACCCCTGAACTCCGGGGCACAGGCTGTGAGCCCCCAGTAGCTGAGCCTCGCTGCAGCCCGTCTGCTGAGCGTCAGGGAGGCACAGGTCAGCCCACGGCAAGGAAATCTGGCAGAGCTCTGAATGACTTTCATTTAACACATCTAATCAAAGAATTGCAAATGAATGAATGGCAGCTGCTCAAAATGCAAACCACCCCTGCCCATCCAACCCAACACTTCTAAACTGGAAATTTGCAACCCAAAGCCTCAGACATGCTCAGCAGCTGCTCCCAACACGGGGAGCAGGCAGGGCAGGGAAAGTCCTGCCCGTGCTTTTGGAAACTGGTGCAAACTGGTGCATTCCTTCACTGATTCTTGACAACCCAGACTCGTGGTGTGGCTACTGTGGGAGGGGATGTGAGCCAGACTCTTACTCATTCCTATTTGCAAGCACGGGTGCATGCGAGTCCAAAACTGCCTCACAGTGAGCTATTTAGAAGAATGAGAAATATGCTTAAGAAAAATGACATTTGAGAAAGTCACAATCTGTTTGCCAGTTTTTCCTCTTCCTCTATCAATTCACAGCAAGTGTCTTATTCACCGCCCAGTCTTTGCCTTCTTTTTCTTCTCTGTGAGCTTTCCTTTTCCTTTCAGTCTTTGGAGCATTTAAGGGACTCATTGATTTTTCTATATAACATATTAATCTTTAAATTGCCTTAACATTCGCATCACTGTCAAAAGCAGAAATTCCTTTGCTGAAGTCTATGGTAGTGCCAGAAAAACTTTAAATTTAGCTCAGTATACATACATATATTTTCCCTACTTCCCACACATAAAAGCTGCACATTCCAGTTGGAAGTCCCTTTAAACTCTTTAATTACACAGGTTATTTAGTCTGGCTCTTTCCTTTCCGATTACTTCTTAACTAAATTAAATGTCTGCCTCTTGCTGTCCTTTGTACATTAGCAGGCCCATTATTGATTTTTATTATCTTTCCAAAGAGAAGTTTTTGCAGATGATTGCGATTTACACTGTAAGCAGTTCACTTCTGCTGAGAATTCCCGCTGCCACTGAGACCACTAAAGATGGTTCTCTCACAGCTCAGCCATGCCCAGCACTGAAGCAGGTATTACTGCAGACATTACAGAGCTTTGCAATGGGATACAAAGATGAATACACAAATGCCTCTCTAGCATAAAGAGCACAATGATATCGCTTATTTATGAAGCACTCTTACACCAAAATAGCTCCTCATGCAAGTTTATCATTTAGCAGCTAGCTCCCTGAAGAGGTTCCTATTTGCTCTCCAGTCTGCAGTGATGTTTGTAGAAGAAAACACAGTTGCTTCTTTTTCTTCACTTGCCATCAATGTAGAGGAAAGGCGGGGAAAGGGAGAGAATGAGGGAAACAAAAGTAGGGAACGCTTTAGATAATGTTTGGCCTTTTGACAGCCCCAGAGATGATCATGGAGGGGCTGACAAAGGATGCTCAAGCCCGGAAGAATCAGGATGGTTGCTCACCAATGCAGTGCCTAGAATTACCTGCAATCACTAAAAGGAACAATTCTTAACAGCCACAGACCAGATTTTCTTTTTCTCTCTTGGGTACATCCGAACAGCAAAGCTCTACACAGCAAGTTGCTTCAGTGATAGCTCTTGTTTATGATACATTCCTACCTGAATGCTTCAGAGACCTGATTTCTCATTGATTATGGCACTTCCCACTCCTAGCAGCAGCATCAGAGCTGAGGAATCACAGACTCAAATGAACAAAAAAAAGCATCAAGTGGCAACACTGATTTGTTTTACCCTTACATTACACTTTTCCTCAGCTACAGTTCTGAATTCCCAAAGCACTGCATAAATGGTCAAAACCAGATGAAAATGAAAACATAAATTGATGATTCAGAAAGAAAGCTGGAGTGGAGCACATTTGAAGCAATAATGGTTTACAGTGGATTGAGAAAATAGCTACTATTAAAATAAATGCGAAGCCTCCCGTCAAGCCTACTAAAAAACCCAGAGAATGCAAGACAAGGCAGGAGATTATAAATCTAGTTACTGAGAATATACAGCATATTACACTAATTAGGACCTCTGCATTTCTCTCAAGTATCTATGCAGTTGAATAAAAACATATCTCAGCAACAAATTAAATTGTTTGGCAATTTAGGCCTTCACAACCTATGGGACTGACAGAGTAGCATGGAAAAATCTCTGTCTAAATTGATCAGTATGGATGTAGACAAATCTATTTTCTACTCTGTAAGACTAGAACCTCCTTTTAATTGGGGTTGTGGGTGCCATTGTGATAGTCACAGAAATAATTGCAGTTGAATATGAAGATACTGGGTGTAGTACAAGTCAACCAGCCAGGTAACAACCATAGAGTGAGTGCAATGGCATTTACCAAAACACCACTACAGCTTCCACAGTGGCACCAGGCTTCCAGCTGAGCAGCACTCAGCCTTTGGCTAGAAATGGGCAATGTCTAAAAGCCCTACCAGTGCAAGTTCTGAACAAATGCTGCTCACAAGACATGCAAATCACAATGATCACAGTATAAACAGGAAATGTAATTTTGTTTTTTTCTGGAATATGAATGTGGTATCTATGCAGTCACCCTCTAGAACCTATGGCCTGCAAATACTGCTCTAAATCCCAAGGACGTAAAAAATCCAACTAATATTTCTTCTCCCCCCTGCAGAATTTCTAGAGTGAAAACAAATGTCGAAGGAACTTCTGTTACTATCCCCCAAATCATGCAGATCATCCTCCCTTCTACCACAGCAGTGACGTTTTCCTTCACTGTCGACTGCACCTTCAGTGACACAGAACAGAGAGTGTGCCCCGAACTGCACCTGCAGCAGGGAACAAACACCTGTAGCTGAGCCCATTCATTAGAGCAGGGACCCTGTAAAATAATAGTTCTATAGCATCTTCAACACATACTAATGAAAGAAACACTGCAGTCGACCACCATTCTCTCTTTATCCACTCCTGTTTCCATTAGTAATGTTTCTTTCCATCATTTCCATGTTTTTATTGCCATGTTGGAAAATCTTCCTCTTCTCCTAGTAACTGAAAATTTGAGTCCATCTAATCCAGTGGACTTTTGCTATGTACCCCAGATGACAATTCACATATTTAAGTAATGTGATGTCAAAAGGTCAAAGGCATCACTTTGCACATACTGACCTCTGTGTTAAAGTTAATCTGATCTGACAGGGGGACTGGGACATATAATGTCACATGTCATGGCAGACCTTCCTTAACTCTCAGCAGCCACCCCTGCCTCTCTCCAAAGCAAACTCAGTGTCCATACTCAGATCAGCACATTTTTAACTGAACCCCCACAAGGACTGTAACCCTTGTGCCACATCCAGGCCAGAGGGACAGGAACAAAATGAAAGTACAGTTTTCAAGAGTGGCCTTCAAAATGTGGCAGGTATGTTTTAAAGTAATGTCTTTCACTTGGTATTTGAAATAATTTAGAAGAAACTAATCTTCGGATTTTGAGTCAGAAGCATTTTAATGCCTTCTGAACTACTACAAAGAAGAGGTCACATTCCATGGGCAGGTTTTCCTCTACTGGAAGAATTTGCAGTGTTGCAGGGTAAAATTGTCTGCCACCTTGCTCTTAGTATTTCACAGAACCTGATTCACAACACTCTGTTAGTAACCTTTATTAAACTTGCATCAGTCATTTCCCCTCAAAAGAGACAATATATGCAGCTTTTCATGCTACACCAAACACTGGAAGAACAAGATAGAGAGACACATACGAATTTACATAAAGATTGCAAGCTGTTGTTCCAAAGTAATTCTGAAGTGGTGTGCCCTGTGTGTAGGCATTTGATCTGATCACATTTCTCCATATTGAGTGTAACATGTACAAAATCTATAATTGGAGTCTGTTTTCTGAAAAGAGATAAATGACTTCTTTCTGTTAAAGGAGAAAACGGTGCATTTCTGGACAAGGTCTTCCAGGCCATTTTTTTCATGTAAATGGAGTCTTTTATTTTATCCAATACATATTTAGAATTGATAAGAATTTAAAAAAGAAACGCTTAAAATACCTTCTCCATTTTAAAAAGCTTATGCTTCTTTAAAGATATCTTTTTCTTTATGATTTTTTCTCTGAAGTGTAAACATATATTTTACTGCTCACTTAAGGAGCATTTATATGTTGGGACTGATTTGTCATTCCATACCTGCCTGAATTAATTAGCCACTTCTGAAAAACACCCCTGTTTCGGGGGGATTCAGACTAGGCTCAGTTTTTCTTAGCACTAGCTTATGCTTTTGCTAGTCTATATACTTAGAAGACTTTACTGCATTTGAGATGGGAACATCATAAGAAAACACTCCCTGTACAACACTGAACTGCCCAATCAATCAATTCCAGTGTTCTCTAGTCTTCACAAGCACTGAAATTCCAGAGGAAAAATAAAGAAAAAAATTGATGGATTTTGTTTGGGTTAAGTTCTAAGTTTTAGTGTCAATTTTCTCTGGCTGGACAGATCAATTTTTCTTATGAATTGCTCATGTCCTCTCAGTTCATTTCATTGTAGAGTGCCTAGTTCCTCACAAACAGCCCACTCAAAGCATTTCACTACTTCTTCTACTCCCAACTCAAGTTGAACATTTCCCTAGTTTGCTGCCTTTTCATGGAAAGTACAGAGGAATGAGAATCTAAAAGCAGACCTCATGTTCCCACTATAAAAGTTCAGATCACAAGTGCTGTACTTCTCCAAACTCTAAACCTAACAAAGCCAAAATAAAAAACAAATTGCCACAGCAATACAACAACAAACAAAAGTATGGAATAGCAGGAGTCTAATGTGTGAACACTTCCTACTGCAGCCTGTAGCAAGAAGGGCTCTGGCAGCACACTGGAAAACAGTAACCCTTCAAAAAAGCAGAGTAAAAAAAAAAAGGACTAGAATTAGATGATTCCCACATGAGATTGCTGTAGATCCAAAAGTTAAGCTGAGTATACAAGGACATTAATGTAAGCTTGGTAAAATCAAGAGTAGAAAGATGCCATCTCTGTCTGAACTAAGAAAATGTCAGCAAACACAGTCTGCAACTTTACTAAACTCAAAGTATAACTGCATGTGAGAACTCCAGGTAAACCCTACATGAGCACAGAAGATGTGTGCTCCATGGCAGAGCAGCAATACGTCAGTGATGCTACACTGCACCAGCAGCCCTTCTGGAAATGGCAAATTGTTGCAGATGTTGACAATGGTGAGGTCTAGTCCAAGCTGGTCTCAACCTTGACATCCACACCCTGTTGCTGAAAGAACACATGCTCAGGACCCCACTGATACTCATCTGTCAGGAGTAAGGTGTGGGAATCCAGCAGTGCCAAACCACAGCTCCTTGCTCAGCAGTGGCACTCTGGCAGGTCATCAGCCTCGGCAGCCTCTGCTTCACCCACCACTAATCCCCTGGATCAGAGCAAACCCCATCAAACAGGGGCTCCCACTCCACGCATCATCCTGTCAAACCATGCTGGACTTTTGCATCCTTCTCGGAAACTTAAACATGTTTTCAGGCAGTCAAACTTCGCAGCTCCTCCTCTTGGTAACTGATCTGACTTAACCCCAAACCCTCAGAGCACAACAGCACATACTGAAGCAGAAAGGAGTCAGAGCCTAATGGCAATGCAGACTCTTGCCAGCAGTCAGCCTTTAGTTTTTACTTTACCACCCCTATGCCCAATCCTGACCCTACAGCACACTTACATAAGCCACAGTCTACCATGTTCAGAAAACTCTTGCCTTCCACAAAAATAAAATGAAATAAAGTGACTGACTACACGACCCAAGGACTATTAACAAACTACAGACACCAAGAGAACGGGGACCAGGCTTGCAGAGCTCTGATGTTGTTTCACCAGGGACAACTGCTTTGTTCCTGTAAATCACAGCGCCCACACAGCACCTGCCCGCCCGCTCCTCTACACCAGTGCAGGCAGTGAGCTCCAGAAAAAAACCACTGTCTGTTCCTTCTAATCACTACAAACAGCCTCTTCATTTCTCTCTCTGTCCTTTGAAACTGATGTGGTAAGAACGGTGCCTTCTTGGAAAGAAGGGCCTTAATTTTTCCAAGAGTAAAGCATTTCTCACTGTGTGAGATGTAGTGAGGTGGCTGCTCCCCATTGCACACTCATGGCATGGCCTATCTGCCAAATGGCTCATTCTCACACCTCTTGGGGCTACAATAGAGAAGAACAAGATGCATAAAAGCAAATGGAGACAATCAGCAAGAGTTTTGAAAAGTAGAACCACATATAAATCATGTGTATGTATGTGTCTATATTTTTAATATATATATACACATGAATGCATACACACACACAAAATGGGCAAAAAAAATAACAGAATACACTTTACATTTCAAAGGATCTATTGACAAAATTTTATATTTGCCCTTAAATTCTTGCCTTTTCCATGAATTTTTATCAAAAGTTAAAGTATATATGTTCACAGATGATGAAGATGCTGAAAACCAGCAGTTCCTCTTATACCTATTAGCCCACAAGGTAATATCCTGGTCAAAAAAATTTCCTGGATCTTTCCAGTTCTGTCAGAAAGGCTACCTAAAATATCCCAACCTTGTGTTCTTTCTCTTGTCCAAAGTCTGAAAGTATTTCTTGCTGAAATAGATTGAGCTGGAAGGCAAGAAGGGCTTCAGCTCATTGGACTCACAGGACAGACATCACAGCATGTCTAGCTGTGTGATCAGCTGCAGAAGAATACCCTTAAAACACTGTAAGTTTAAGCTGTTTTGTTTGCTGGGCCCAGAGGTGTGAAGGAGTAAAAAAAATATTATTGTGTCTAATACGTGATTTACAGACAACAGAATTGTAACAGATCCAAGCTACTCAAACTATCAAAGCAATTGCACTCAGGCACATCTTCGATACAGAAATATTAAAAACCTGAGGAAAAGTGATCTTTTTTTGTGTTTCTCAATTAACTTGGTATTTGAATATTGGCCTTTATTTCATTCTGTTTCCATTATTTCTGAGTGTTAAAAAGGTCTTTGTTGGCATTGGGACTGTGATATATGAACCTCGGCTGCTCTTCACATTTGGTATCCTGTATATACCATTCTAACTGATAGGACAAACATGAAAATCAATATGTCTCCACTAAGAACTAAGACTATCTAAATTGACCTATGACATGCAGCAAAATAAACATTTCTCATCATTTTCTAAAATGGATTCTGCATTTTTCAGCTCCACAGTAGTTTGCACATTGAAAATATCTAATATTTAGCTATTATATTTGTGTGGAATGGGAGAATAAATGAACTATGTCCTCCTTAGGACATTTTAATATCAGAGATAAATTTATATTTTCCAGCAATACAGCTATCAGGAACTTAATTTTGGTTGTTTCACACGCTTTAAAAAATTCAGATCTCTGGAATCTCACATTTCATAGTCAAAACTGATGAGCCATCATGCAAAGACAGCAGTCATTTTCAAAGTTATAGGCTGCTAGCTATAAATTGCCAAATTATATTATAAATTATGAATTCTTTTCTATTCACACAACAGGACAGAGGTCCTTCTAGCATAATAATCTAATAACAATTGATACAATTGCTTTCTGTGTATTTGTCCTTCCAAGGTTAAAATTAGTCCTTGTCTGCTCACATTCATAAAACTTGCCTTGTCATGAATTTGGGAGTGTCTGCTGGGTTCCTCATTCTCATCAAAACTGAAGAATTTTGACAGTTCATATTGCAGAAATTTGAGACCATTGCCAGAGCACTGCTACTCTGA
Organism: Neopelma chrysocephalum; assembly: GCF_003984885.1. NCBI lineage: Eukaryota > Metazoa > Chordata > Aves > Passeriformes > Pipridae > Neopelma > Neopelma chrysocephalum. The sequence continues at coordinate 1,044,271 of NW_020897734.1, forward strand.
TGTGAAACAGTGCCCTCCACCTCCCACCCTCACTGAAATATTTATTTCTCTGAACATCAAGACAGGCAGACCTGTGGTTTCTTGCTGATGAATAACACATTTGAATCTGTTTGCCAAATAGAGTCCACAAACTTCATCTGTAGACTCTGCCACGTGACATCTGCTGAATGTTTTTGAAGGCATCACAGAGAAGAAATCTTGGGCTCTCATCTGGTTTCTTTTGGTGTGCAGTTTCCTTGAATTCTAGGTTAAAGATTTTGGCAGCAATTTGCAAGTCTAATCAGTCAACCACACGTTAGTTGACCCAGATTCATGAAGGTACATTTGTGCATAACTCCTTCTCCAGGGGAGGTTCAGAATAGATATTGGAAAAAAAGGTTTTCACTCAAAGAGGGGTCAGACACTGGAATAGGCTGCCCAGGGAGGTGGTGAAGTCACCATCTCTGGAAGTGTTCAAATGGCATCTGGATGTGGTGGCACTTGGGGATATGGTTTAGGGGTGATTATAGTTGGCATTGGGTTTATTGTTGGACTCTATCTTGAAGGTCTCTTCCAACCTTGACAACTCTGTGATTCTGTGACTACAGGCTAGAGGTCTACATCCAGAAAACATCTTCCCAGGAACAACTCTGGACTACTTAAAAAGGAAAAACTTCAAAAAAATGTGTTGAAAAAAATTAACGGGCCAAATTCAAGAAATGTTTCCTTTCATTCACTTCTTAGAGAAAAAGTTTCACTAGTTCACAATTTTACAGATACAACAGGCCAGAAGAGGAGTAAAGATGCCCAGAAATCAAATCGTGCTGTACACACACGGGAAGAAGACAATGTTCCAGGTTCTACATTTCAGCACAAAAGAACAAATGAAAAACCATTTGCCAACAATTTGTATGCCAAAAACGAGAAGCCATAATTACAGGATTGCAAAGTTCTATGTATGTATTAGAGGGAAGAAGAAAACGGTAAATCTTCAGCTGGCTTAATAGATTAGTTCTTCGATAAATGGACCTATTTAAAGAACATCATTGTTCTGTTTTGCTGAAGAAAAGCAGTCAACTGCTTTCTATAATTACAACCAAAGAAAAATTTTATACCCCATTTCAAAAGCAAAGCTATACGAAGAGCAGTAAAACCCTGAAAGAAATCTTCCCTGTGAGTTCTTTCATGGGCATAGGCTAAAGATTAGCATTTATCTGAAGATACTCACTCAGGGAAAAGGGTGCTTTCATCTGAGTATTGCAGGTCAGATTCTTACTAATAAACATGCACCTGACACACCGTGTCCTGTAATCTTCCCTCCACCCCACACTGCAGCCCTCATTTTACAGCCCTGTCAATTCATATAGACTGGAAGGAAATTGAAATCCTTTGCTTCATTCTTAAAAAGCTTCTAATTACATATTTCAGCCAAAATCCTTTCTGCTACATGTACCTCTTCAATAACTGTTGCTCCTCCACACTTCATCTCACATCTCTGCCTCCTCCATTTGAGACAATCCTATGCTCGAACTAAATTAAGAACTTGAAAAATGCAAATGAAGTAGGCAAATGATTTATTGCAGCACCAAGAATTTAAACTAATAGAACAATACAGCACTTTTTGATCAATCTACAATGCCCCATGGGCAGTTTTATTTAAATCAAAGTGTTATCTAAAATAAGATGAAGAAAAAGTAATTCAAAAGTATATTCTAGAAATATTTTAAATTGGCTTTGTAGAGACACAAGTGTACTTGCTTTCTGCTGCATTAATACTGATGGGCTGATATGGTATCTGCAGAAGCCAGGCAATTAAAGCACTAAGGGAGAGTGCTCACAGGACTCACTGAACTGTAGCATAGTTAGAAAAACAATATTAAAGAGTCTGAGATGAGAGAAGTTTAAATAGTCAAGATACTTATACGCAGAATGATTGTTGATGCTTGTAATCAAGATTTCTAAAGACTTTACTAATCAGATGCTTTAAATCTAAATAATTGAATACATGCTGCCACATTATTAAATTATCTCCCTGAAATAGAGAATTTTTTATTCCATTCCATGAAATCTGCACCCTGCTTTAGCCTAGGGCTTCCCAACAAATCATTCAAAATACAGTAAGCTGAAAAAACCCATCAGAACCCTTATCAACCAGCCTAGAACAGACTTGCATCTGTTCCAACACACAGGAAAGTTTTTAGGGCTTTGAGGGTCATATTCAGTGGGTTTGCAACAATAGAATTCTTCAGAAAGTATTTGGGTTCTCTTATGTGGGTGCTTTCTTTTCCAAAGGAGCATTACTTACTAGGAAGAAAATTAGCATTTCTACTGCAGCTTTAGTCCTTCTCTAACTCCACAGTTATTCTACACACAGGTAGAGGACAGTCTTTGTTTCAAACGTGAACAGTCTCCATGCCCAACAGAGCAAACCCCCAGCAGGTACCTCATCCTATTTACTGCTTCACTGAAATAAGACTCTTGCCACAGATACACTGCATCAAGAGAAAGAGTTTGCTCAGAGAAAAGAAATGTGAAATATTATGTACTTATTTCTGGGTGCACCACAGCTCTAAATAGATACAGTTTTGCCCAGGGAAAACAAGTATCCTGACTCCTGCAGTTGTCTAGATTTGGGATCTTCTCCCTACCCTGCTGCATCAGCCCCCTGTTCTGTGTGAAAAGGATGAATTATAAAACACTGCAAACTCTGTACTGAAGAGGGTGTTCAAACTTGTTCACTTGCAAAATACACAGCACCTCTTCAAAATGCATGTGCTAGTGTGGAACTGGTGAAAACTTGCTCCTTCTCATTTTTCCCAAACAGAGAATTCACTTTATCCCCAAAACACCCCAAAACAAACAAACAAGCAAAAAAAACCCCCAATCAACCATAAACCAACCAAACAAAAACAAACACCCACAAAAACCCAAACAAACAAAAGACTCCAAACAAAAACTAACAAACAAAAAGGGAAAAAAAGAAGAAAAAAAAAGAAAAGCACACCCTGCTTCTTCTGGGAATAAGGCTTTTTTAGCCTGTACTTCTTTCCCAGATGCCTTAATATTGCTCAAAAAGAGCCAGATATCAAAATATATTTGGTCAGTAACTGTGATAACTTATTAATACTGAAAGATGAAGAAACTAGGAAAAGAGACATTTGACAAATGACAACCTACATTTATATGTACTTTATCCTATTATTAGCACACTTTAGACCTTAAAACAAAAAAAATCATGAAGAAACCTTAAATCAGGATTGTAAATTTAAACACCTGCAGATGTGAGTTCTGATGCACAAATTTGCTCCCCAGCTCCTCCTTACTCTGCTGACTCATAGGCAGACCCTCTCAGGGAAGGATGTAACTAAAACCCTCTTCTCTCATCTCTCCAAAAAAATGCAACTCAAGTACAGGAAATCGTTACCTGGAGCAGAATTTCAGGGAGTCAGATAACAACCCTGGTATTCATCTCCCTCTTCCCAGAACTTTTTTAAAGGTCCACTAAGGTAAAAACACTCAGTTGAGGACCTCTTACATCACACTCTTTTGGATCACTACCTACACCACAGGGGAGCTAAATCCTAACAGGACAACAAAAATTAGATGATAGAATTTCACATAAACTTATTGCCAAAGAGCCAAGTTCATTATCTTACCCTTTTGGTGTGAACAGAGATTTGCAGGAGGACTGATGGAGGCTGTGGAATCCCTCCATTCCTCAGGTAAGGAATGCCCCATCATTCAGCTTCTTTAAAGAATGCTTTTTTTGAGCCTACAATGAAACACAAATAAACAACCCAAATCAGACAACGTGGTTGAAAGCATTGATAAGAGACACACAGAATAAAATGAAACAACTCCATAGCAGGGAAGGCAGCTCTGTCTCTCCTAGTTGGCAACTGCAAGGTGGCAGCATGGGCTTCATCTCTCAGTGACCCCTGTTTGCCTAAGGAAATGCCCAAGGGAAGAAGACTGCTCAGGTGTCTGCCTCGTAAGAGTTTACAGAAAACAGCTCCAGAGGCCCTCCTTGGGCAAACCTTCAAACCCTGGAACATTCAGAGCCACACTGCTTTGGTGCTGCCTTTCTAGGTTTAACAGAATCTCAGAAAGATTCAGCCTCTCCTTGCCTGAATTCACTCTGTAACTCCCTTTTCCAAGGGGGACAGAGTCATCAGCTTCCTTAAATAAAATAGTGATCCGACTCCTCAAATACACAAATTACTTTTTGCTAGGATCACCTTACACCTGCAAAAGGGTAGTAAATCAGCACAGAGGTAAAACCCTCTCCCCTGCCCAGAGTGCCTTATGGGCATTCTTGGGTAGGAAACACATTTGCTGGAGCTGATGGTGAAACTACATCCAAACTGTTGTGATACACAGGCCTGAACAGGACAGCTCACAACTGCTGACTGAGACCAGAAAACAGTGGGGCAGCAATGAGTTAGGGGTGAATGATCCCCAACCTCCCTGTCTAACACCTGATTAAATTATTCTTTAATCAAATTGTTCTCTGCTGAATAGCAATTACAGAGCAATGTGTGTGTTTATCAGCTATAGCAGGTCAAATATGTGCCACGAAGATACCGTTGCTGCCACTTAGATATTGCTTCCCTAAAATTCACTATCAGTTAAATATTTATGAACCACCTTTCTTTGAACTTTGGTTCACAACTGTAAAAGTATTCTTGAAAAGAATGCATCCACTTATGGAATACAGTCAGTTGTGTCTTGGGACGTGAGATCAATATCATGCAAAATGTCACATTTTGTCCTAAGCTTTTACTTCTAGTAGTAAATGAATTGAGACCATCCTTAGGCCACATATTTCCAAAGTAACAATTTGGTGACTCTTCATTGCTCTGAAGCATCACGCTCCATGGACAAGAGTTTATCTTATAAAAGTCAGCATCCCACCCAGCAGCAGCTATGGAAATTGGTCTGGAGAGACAAAAAGACTGAAAAACCTTTACTGCCTAGTAGAAATCATTCTTCCTAAAAAGAATTGGAGATTTTAGCAGAAAAATAGGCAAGATACAGGGAAGTCTCACACTACTCGTAATACAGCTGTTCTATTTTTCTTCTAAAAGCATCATATTCACTGAAAAAGTTATCTCCTTTCAAGATGTCTGATAACACATTCTCCATTAAATTCTAAATTACACTAAAAAACAAACAAAAAAAACCAAAACAGAAATCCCACCTTAAAACCTGTGTCCCGAACCAAAAAACCTCTGCAATAAGGCAAAACAACTAAAGTCTTGGATGAAATAATGCAGCTTCAAAGGAAAGCTTGTCAATTTTTTTCTTCCTTCCTCATTTCCAATAAAATATTTGCCCTTAGAATCAAAATTCAAATATTCTTATGAGAAGAAATGCAGGTGATTCTTACAACAAGCAGATGTTACAAATGAAGTTCTGAAGAAATTTCTTTTAGTATCATATGATAGAAATTACTTGGCAAACTAATTGACTATGTAACATGAGTGCAAGGAAGCACTGCCTAAATTTATGCACTGGTCTTTTTTCAAATACTTTTTTTTTTCTTGTGGATGTATAGTTTGCTCTTTGGAATATCCCTTGTTTTATCAATTGTCTTCCCATAGGCTGTAATGTCAGTAAGTTACCTAGATGCTGAAAGTGCAAGAAAACTTTGACATTTAGAAGCAAGCTAATTATTTTGCTTCAGTAAATGTTCTGAAAGGCTGCAGAAATTAGCATCTTTTAGTACAAAGAAGCCAGTGGTCTGGACAAGGAAAAGAAACATAATGCACTATTAAAAACAAGGCAAGTATTTTAATTAGCAAATTTTTATTTTTTGGGGAGGTATTTTATCATACTAATTCATTTTTTCGTTGTCTTCTTTGTAATGGGATAATTAATTTTCAAAAATTGCTAAAATAGGAAAAGAAATATCCCATTATTTTATTTTTATGGAAGAGTTTTGTGGTCTAAGCGCTGTTCTCCTGATTCTATCATATACAATCTTTTTACTTTTCTTGGTCCACAAAGAGCACTGGAGTCATTTCCCCAGCCAATTGTTCAGTCTTGTGTTTCTTGCCACTGCTTTATCCAGCTCTGCTGCTCCACCTGACACCTTCCTGTGCCTGTGCTGAAAGCAGCAGAATCTGGGACTTATGAAGGGGAGCTTAACACAAAACTTAACTATGTCTCTGATAAATCATGCCATACACCACTATGTAAAGTGCTTTATAAACATTTAAGTTTTGCTACCTATTTGATGAAAGCATCGAAGGACAGGCCAGAGATGACTCCACTGTTCCAGCACGAGGCTGGACCCACGGGGCACCTGAACTTCTCTACTTCATGTTGCACTCAAAACCCGTAGCCTGAGCCACCGTGAAAACTGCAGTGACATCCAAGCACTGCAGCAGGGACATCCAAGCACTGCAGCAGGGAC